>NC_092860.1:150217888-150304857 GCF_032062135.1 Pyxicephalus adspersus | reverse complement strand
CTGGTATTCCACTAACCCAACTCTCTCCTCTAAAATTTGCTATGAATGCTGCAGCCAGACTCATCCATCCTTCCCTCCGCTCCTCTTCTGCTGCATCTCTTTGTAGTTCTTTTCATTGGCTTCCATTTCACCTTAGAATTAAATTTGCCTTTAAATCCCTCCACAGTTCTTGTCCCACTTACCTTTCTGACCTGATAGAAAAATACTCCTCTAGCCACACAATTCACTCCTCCAATGACCTAATAATGACTTCCTCATCCATAACCTCATCACATGCATGGCTCCAAGACTTTTCTAGAGCTGCCCCGAATCTCTGGAATGGTCTTCCTCATCCTATTCGGCTTGCTCGCAATTTTGGCTCATTTAAAAGAGCACTCAAAATTCATCTTTTTCAGACTTGCCTACCTGTCTTCTTCTGTCTCCTTAACCGTCACTACTTCCACCTTCTCTTCGATTGTAAGCCCTCTCCTCCTCAGGTGCCATTATTTGTATTTGTGTGTCCTTTGCAACCCCTATTTAATGTACAGCGCTGCCTAATATGTTATTGTTAAATAAATACTGTTTATTAATAATACCAATAATAATAATAATAATAATAATAGATAGATAGATAGATAGATAGATAGATAGATAGATAGATAGATAGATAGAGAAATAGATAGACACGTCTTGACTGATTACTGTCATTGTTGCAGTAAACTGCAGGACATTAGCACAGTCATTGTTTTAAGTGGCTTTGCCAACAGACAGAATGAAGATATTTGCAGTGGAAACCAGGAATATGTCTCCTCTGGTCCTGATGCAGAACATCCTGTTATGGGTACACAGGTGTCACTGTATGGCATTGTGCTCAATTCTTTTTCAATCAGACAAAGCAGCAGTGGCCTGTGGTGTATCATTCCAGAAACACGATTAGAAGGGCGTCTGTGTAATCGTTTGAACCTGCTCAAACAACAGTTTAACTCAGTAATCTGCTTGTTCATTAATCCCCTTCTGTCTCCTTGTTGTTCCCCTGGAAAGTAACTGTGTAGTACTAGCCAAACTTTAGAAAAGTGTTTAGATAACTTTCCCAGAGAACTCGACATTCCAGCTGATAATCCCCTTCTGTCCATTCAACTTCTCGCCACAACAGCAGAGGAACATTAAAGAGGATCTCCAGTTATAAAATAATGATTTCCAGCCATTAGAATGGTTATGCCCTTTTTTTACATTGAGCTCTTGTTGTAAAGCAGGAAATCTAACATTCTCTCACACAATACATGGTGGAAATCAATTACTGTCATTGAAACACATGGACCTGGAAGATTCCCATGAGGGAATGTTCGAGGAAATGTTAAATTTTCTGTTTTATCAATAGAGCCAATTATGTTTTAGCTTGAGGCATTTGGCCAAGTTTTTGCCAAATATTTTCACCTTATATTCAAAATAAAGATATATCAAACAAAACATGTTTACATTTTCCTTTAACATAAATCTCAAAGAAACCCCTAAACCTAACCCCTGTTATAACCACTAAACCTGAACTTATTCCTTAAAGCAGAACTAAACCCTTAACTATGCTCACCAATCCCTGTTCTATTGCGGGTGCAGCCATCTTCTTCCTTCTTCTCTTTTTTGTTTCGATCATTGCTCATCTTGATTGGCCAGGCTGGTATGACACCTGCACAGGTGTTACTTGGTCTCTGCATCTGCTGGAGAAGCTGTAATTTGCCGGATATCCTGAGTTCCTTCAAAAAAATAAAATAAAAACAATGATTGGCTTTTGCTATCACCTGTCCCTTTATGCAATAAAGTCCTGCCTGATTGAAATTTTGAAAGTAGATCTGTAGTTCCTCTTTAAAATAGTCCCGGCATCATGAATACAGTATTTCTGATGTTTTATGCAAGTATATATATGAAGTATTGTGAGGGTGTAACACTTCCAGGTAGGTATTACTTCTCATAGAGATCACTGTACTTCTCCAACAATGGCCTCTTCTGCTTCGTTTTCCAGAGGTCTCCCCGACAAACAATAGATGGGTCAGTTCCTTCTTTTGTATTCTCAATATTATAAAATAAATAAAACCATTCAGTATGAATAGTGGGAATATCTTGAAATGGGCACAACAGACAACATGGGGAGTAATGAAAAGAACTTGTAAGTGGTTCAACTTTCCATTACATTGAAATATTAGATTTAGTTGGACAAAAACTTTAATCTAATAACCAATGGTCCAATAACCATTCTAGAGATTATTATATCTAATAACCAATTAATCTATTAATATATCTAATAACCAATTAATCTATTAACCAATGGAAACTGATACTTGTGGTAATGTAAAAATTGCTCATGGTATTAAACACAATACTGGAGTAGGAATTAATTATGCACCAGTCTCGGATTCTCATTTTTTTAAACCAATTGCTCCTGAAGAATACATTTTCTACAACCTTTGTAGGTATCTCACTAGGGTGCCCATCAATCTCCAGAGTTTTTACCAAGCCTGTGGTTTTTAGTTTCACCTGCCTATGTACTTAGCATCCAGCAATGGTAAAACACAAGAGCTTACCTAAATAACCAATGACTTTAATTGCAGAAGCTTTCCTTATTCCTTCACGGCAAACCTGGTTGTTCTTCATATCGGTCAGATGTTCCACTTTGGTTGATTTGACCTTTAAAATATGGTCTCCAGGACTGGCAACCGTCTTTGTTTTCTGCCAATAGTGTAACAGAGCCATTTAGTTCATGCTGATTTCTAAACCCATCCTTGGTTCACTTGAAAGACAGAAATGATCTCTGCTAATTTCATACTTGCAAGATGACTTACTTGAAAGAGCCTGTCTTCCAAACATCTTCATCTCAGGGATCTGATCCACTCCGGGGGAGCCGGGATTTGGCATATTGGATTGTTGCCGGCTACCTGAAAGGTTAAAGGTTTTTGTCATAGAGGCCGATGTCTTGTCATGTAATCTTGTTAAGGGGTGGCAGAAGCATTTCCTGGACAGTGATGAAGAAAAGCAGTGGACATCTGCCTGGAGGTTATATCAGGATTTGAGCACCTCATGGCGTCTTGAATGACCTTAAGTGCAAATCTAATTATAAGACAAGAAGTCAAAGCATTATTGGAGAGGAGAAAAGAGTTGTATGCAATAGCAACAAAATTACTGAGAATAAAAGCCTATGAACATAAGCTTGTTAGAGAAACAGAACTTATTTTTGTATGTAGACTCATAGGTCTCTCTCATATGCATTATTAATAAGTATATTTATCCTTATAATAGTTATATATGGTATAAATATGGTACTTTTAATACTTACTGCATTAGAAATTAGCTTCGATCCTTACGTATTTTTTTACCTCTGTAGGCCACCTGTCTTGTGCTGGAACTTTCCTATCCCAATCAATTGGTTAGCCATTACATTACACCAACAATGTCTAGAGAAGAAAAGAATTATTAGAAAAAAAATTGTTAACAAGAGCCATCTTAAGGAATGAATTAATGAATAGCTACATACTGACTGTTGGCCTTGTTCCCCTAGGCCATGACCTGTGCTGGTTAACAAAAACAATGGACCATCATGGTGTTATTATTGCACATGCTATGCTGTCAGGATCCTAGATTGAAATAAGATTTTTATCAGTAGGGCCAGAAGCCATTGATCCATGAAATGGTGCTTTCCTTTAAAGACGAGGCTGGATTTCTGGCCAAGGTCAAAAGGGACATAACAGGGGCACACAGCTCATCATTTTCAGACTTACAATAACACATCGAATATGGTAAAATGTTTTATGCTGTTGTCCACTTGTTGCTTTCACTGCACGGTATGTATATTTTTGTTATTCAAATTGTGTAGTGTTTTCATACAATTCACCCTCTTATGGATCCATTTTCCTACATCCAATCTTTAATCCGAGTAGGGTGACAGTTTATAGATTTATATGTACTGATCCAAAATGCACAAATTTCCTTCTTTGGTCTCTACACCCCCAAGTTTGTTTTGGCTTTCATTCAACATTATTAGTGTAGCACCTAGCCATTGAATGGGGTAAAAAAGCAGCAACACAAGGCAGAAAGCCTGGGGAACAGGATGTATTGAAGGTTTTTTGTAGGTTTGAGGTCAGGTATCTGTACAAAACACTTAAGTTCCTCAACACCAGACTCATCAATCCATGTCTTTTTGGAACTGGCTTTATGCAAAGGGACACAGTCACTCTGGAACAAAAAAAGGCCCCCACCAAGCAATTACCACAATGTTTTTTTTAAGGTAGTATTAAAGCAGAACTAAACCTAGTTGATGCTCACCTTTCCCTGTTCCATTGCAGGTTCCACTGCAATCTTCTTCCTTCTTCTGTATGCAGTTCTTTTCACAATCTTGAGGGGCCCATGTTGGATGGCGTAACTCCAATGCAGGTGTGCAAGAGTTCATTCAGTCCCGGCTCCTGCAAGGGAGCATGTGCCGTGTATCCTGGCAGCCAACTCCACACTGTGCATTTGCTAGTTGGGTGGCGATCATCAATATTATTAATGACTTGCCTGATCACCAATTTTCAAATTGGAACTTTAGTTCTACTATAACGGTACTCTTCAGTGGAACCAATTAACTCAAACATTTAGAGGGATGTCAAAATCCTTTTTGCCGTATAGTATAAAATACCATAAGTGTGCGTGATTCCTTGAGTTGTTTGAGCAGCAAGTATCTTTTCATCCTGACTATAATAAAATATGTGTTTTGGGTAATAAAATGGTCAAGATAATATTTAGCTGCCCTTGATTCTAGATCTAATGGCCATTCTCATGTGTTTTTTACCTTGAACTATATATTTTAAATGTATGCTTAGCAAAAATTTGGCAAGATTTGTGATTTTAGCTTTTTTAGGGCAACTCTTACCCAAAGTTGTATGAATGATGATGCCCTTTTGAACATGCTCTGACCAATGTGTAAAAAATTATTTTGCATCTTATGGAAAGCAACGTGTAAACTGTGCAGACTACTAAACGTACAAATTTGCAATCAGGCAGGTACTTTATTGCAAAAGGGAAAGGAACAATAAAATAACCTTACCTGCCTGGTCACAATTTTTGAATACACTCACCTGTCCTAATGCCATCATGAGCACTGCCATCCTCCTCTTCACCTCTTCTATATTCTAATCATCGTCCATCCTAATGGCTGGGCTCCTATTCATCTGAGTGGGATTTCATTCCCGACAGCCCTGGGGGATGCCAGGATATCTGGCATATCCTCGCATCATACACTGAGCTGCTCAGTGTTTTTTTTTAATAAGATAGTTATCAGGCAGCTAAGTATGTTTTATTGCACAAGGGACATGGATAGTTTTCGGGTTTAGAGAACTATAAAGAGTTTTGTTTCTCTCATTAGCTCCTGCTCCATTTTCTCTCTAAATGTCTTGTGCTGAATGTTATTTTCAATTTTCAAGTAAAGCTACAAAAATGTTCTGAGGAAGCTTACCCGCTGAACAGTCCCTCCCACCTCTGTTTCAATTTTCTTGAGACCAGGCAACCACTTTGTAAATCTGAGTTCATTGCAAAACGTTTATTACACACTCACTGTACTTTTGCTCTCTATAACATCCATAGGAATCCATAGGAATCCTTAAGTAGATGCAGACATTTAATCTACCTTGGAAATGTACTGGTGAACAGCCTTGAAAATAAGCTTTGGGGAGCATGCCACCAAAACTATCCTGCTTTTTGAAATCTGCCAATAGACTATAAAACACTGAGTTGACTTTCTAAAGGAAGTTTGTTTGGAGACCCTATAGGGGCTAATGGTCAGAGGGTGGCCATAGGCACTCCAAACCAAACCTCTTCCTATTGATTACCAAGTTATTGTACTGTGGGCTGCAGATATAGTCGTTTATAGCAAGGGTTCCCTGGAGATCTATAAGTTATTTCAAGGGTTCCTCTATGTTGAGAAACACTCTCAACATGGGGGAACCCTTGAAATAACTTTTAGGTCTCCACGGAACCCTTGCTTTAAATGACTATATCCGCAGCCCACAGTACATTAACTTGGTAATCAATAGGAAGAATGCCTGTTATATTGCTGGCCAGATTGATGCAGGCCACCATTACATGTAGCCAAACAAGTCATTGGTATCAGTTAAACACTGTGGGCCATCAAGAATGGGCCACGGCTGTCTGACAGGTGGGCCGCAACATTGACCGGTGCACCCACCAGTGGGGTCAGGATAAGGACCCCGTCTAGGGGGGCCATACCAGCCAGAGCTGCAGGTCATGTCTTCCGGAGACACCACAGGCTCAGGGAGGTGGGTGGGTTGTGTCTCCAGAAACTTACCCCCAGAGTGACGTCATGCTGCCAGAACCCGCACACTCTCCCATTGCAGGCTTAAATTTGCGATGGGAGAGTGGGCAGGTTCTGGCATCATGACGTCATTCTGGGGGGAAGTTTCTTCCCCTTTAAGTGACACAGGGCTTCCCGCGCATGTGCGGTCCGGAGTCCGTGCATTTAGTGGTCTGCAACCTGCAAAAGTTAAACTGACCTGTTAGGCACAAAATGCTCTGGGATTCCACAGAACCCCGAGTGAGAAACAATGCTCCAAACAGATTTTACACTAGTTAGAGCAAAAACAATTAGAACTAAATCATACTGTATTTCAGAGAGTTGTCCGGTTAAATTATTAAAGATTGCACATAATAAAAAAACATCTAGCTTTCAAAGTTCATCACAAGAACCCAACCTGGCTGTGATCCAAGATCCAAAATTTTTGAATGTGGCCCTTCAGGTTTTTATAAGACCTTTGTTTGAAAAATGTCAGGACCGGGCAATTGTCATCTCATATCTACGGGGGTATCTTTATTAAAAGGGCTTCTTTACAGCATGTGGGCATCGTAACCTTGTACAAGACAAATCCATGCTTTCAGCAAACAATTAGGAGGGCATATTTGTTCGATCAAGCTGTGCCCCAGAGAAGCAGCATAACCATTTCTGATGTGATCAGCTTGCCTCGCTGCCCCCAACTTGTGATCCCTTTGTGGATGTCTACCCCCAGGGCAGGAGTGTCTGGGAACCGACCAAGAGAAATCTCTAACTCATTAACATCCCAATTAAGAGGGGACAAAGCAGCAAGAAGAGAGAGAGTAGAAGAGCCAGAGAAAGGGAGAAAAGATAATTAAACGGAGCGCTGCAGATTATGTCCCATCATGAATGTCCTAATGCCACATCAATGGCAGCCGGGCTTATAACTGCTAATTCATTTGACATTAAAGGTTTCATTGTTATATCTTTTCCACTAACACCATAACAATATAGAAGGAAGAAAGAACCAGGAGGGGTAATGCCAACCCGTAATGGGCTATGATACCCAACACTGTAGTAACCCTTCCTTGCTCGGGTAACCAGACACACGCCTTGTACCGCCATATATACGACTTATGTAATACCAAAAAACAATCTTTCCTTTATGATTCATCCCCTATTAGTACAATTTAAAGTGATAATATATTCTGTTATGAGTGTACTACAAATCTGTAAGTAAACTATTCATTTAACACTGGCCTAATGATGTGATTTGTTTTATGTTTTCTTTGTAAAAAAGGAATATTAAAGCCTTCCCGTAAATGGTACTCACCTTTATCGACCCTCACATGATTTTAATCAAATCAAAAAGTCATATTTTTTACAATATTTTGCTTTAGGAATACCATAACAATGTTTTTTTTATTAATCTCTGAAGATGATTTTATTGTGGTAAATACTCACATGCTTTGAATGCTACAGCCTCTGACTCTTGAAAACTTGATTTGCCTTTTGTGAGTTTCTCATGCAAAAAATGTAAAAAGCCATTTATTTTTATATCTGTATCCATTTTTGGCTGCAGGACATTCTAAATCTCTGCATAATTTGAAGGTTTAAAAAACGTGATGGTGTAAGCCATTATAAAAAGCAAAACTTGGAGTCGTTTCATGGGTCATAAAAGCAAAACTGATTTGATGGTGGAATTCATTTTGGATAGCCATTATCTTAACATTTCACTTTTTGACTCAGGAAACTACTCTATTAACAGGAAGGTTATCACAATATTATAAGTGGGGCACTAGGTGCATATTTCTGTAATTTATAAAACACATAAACCTGTAAAAATTAAATAAAAAAAGAAAATTAATTAGGTAAAATTAAAATGTAATTAGGTTACAGATAACAACACAATAACAGATTAAAGAGATAAAATTAGGTTATAAACTAGCAAATTAAAGGATGGTAAACATAACATTTAAAAGGTACCTGTATAATGTAATTTACATAAATAAATAACAATAGCTTAAATATAACAAAACAATAAAACAATTAGCACATAACTAATTTTGATTCCTATAAACAAAATGTACCTAACATGCTAAAAACATTTAAAACAGCTGTGTATTTTTTGAAATAAATATTTTTTTAAATTAACTATTTACTATAAAAGGGTAAAAAGGTTGTGAAACAGTTATTACAATCTATATTACTGAAAATAAAACATTACAAAAAATTGTAGCAATAATAAAATTGTTAAAATTTATAGATAATATTTTTTTGGATTTTTGCTTTTTATATATTTTTTACTTTTCTTCTTTATTAGAGTATTTTTTTTATATGCCTCCTCCTATTGTTTGCTACTTCCCCCTCTGTTTAGATTGTAAGCTCTCCGGGGCAGGGTCCTCTCCTCCTCCTATGTCACTGTCTGTTATTTGCAACCCCTATTTTATGTACAGCGCTGCTTAATATGTTGGGACTATATAAATACTGTTTATTATTATTATTATTATTAATAATAATAATAATAATAATAATAATAATATAATATTAAATCATCTTACTTGAGTTTGATTTTAAGTGACCACATTTTTGCTGTGTCTATAAAACTACAAGATGATTTTATCCGTACAGAATAGAAGATTCCCATCTTCCAGCTACTGATGTCCCATCTTCCAGCTACTGAGTGCGCACCATGTATAGTCAAGGATGGCAGGGCAACTGTCAGAATTCAGATGACCTCTGATATTGCAGCCATAAAATCAGGATCGGACAAAAAAAGACTAAAAATTGACATATTTATCTAAGTTATGAGACTATTATCTTATAATAATTGGAGACATATATTTAGATTACTTTATAAGCCTTGTCATAAGAGTTTTCTTTTTAGAAATAGATAGGAACCTAAAATATATTAGAGGTTTTGCAACAAAATTATATATATATATATATATATATATATATATATATATATATATTGTTATATGTATATATTTGGTTATATATATATATATATATATATATATATATATTTATATTTAGATAAATACATACATAATACAACCTTAACTTGCTTTGCACAAAAAGAATATAGATGTAATAGATACATTACTAATAAACAACAAGGAATTTTTATCTGATGCATGAAAAAAAAAACTTGCATTCATTCAGATAAATACCAAAAGCATAAATAAAAACTCCTTATAAAAGCCTAAATAATAATAATTATAATAATAATAGTAGTAATAATCCTCATCATCCTCATCATCATCATCATAATATCTTTTGTCCTTAACAAACCATTGAAGTGAAATGTGATCTGATCAGTCACTGGGGAGCGGTAACAGTTGGGACCATTCTAAGTAACAGGTAATTAAATGGTTCACCATATTCCCTCCATACCATTAATCAATATACACATCTCTTACCCTAGGAACCTGACGACTATGAACCTATAGAGAATAGCAGAGATTCCTCTCAAGAGTGTTGAAAAAAATCTTCCCAGAATAATTTAGGTCTTTACTATCGTTGAGATTGTATCATTGTGCATGCAAAGTTCAATATTTATATGTATGTAAATAGTTGTGTATATGGTATAGGATAATAATATAAAATATATATGTTGTAAATGATGGTGTGGAATAAATTCTTATTCTATAATTATTATTGAAGAATGTAACAATAATTTATATGTTGTACTTCTAGGTGTACTATGTTTGTATGCAGTCCCCTTTTTTCATTATATATATAAAATCATTTATTTTAAGGTTTACAAAAACTTAAAATTATTGCACATAAGAAAAGAAAAAAAAGGCATAGCATAAAATGATCATATATTAAAATATAACAAAAAGAAGTTAATAAAGCTTTTATCTTTAACTAATTTTTGAATTATTGAAGAAAAAAATAAATGTTTCCATTTTTTTTTATTATTTTTTTTTATTCTTATATATTATTTAAAATTTACACTCCTTGCAAATTCAGGTGTGTTTATTTATTAGTAGTATTAGTGATTCACATTAGTATAGGAGGAGATAAGAATTTTCTAGTTAAACACAACTGAAAAAAAAACACTTCATGTTCTTCAACATATAAAATAATTGCTTGAATTAAACTGTGGAGCTCAAATACAATTAGGCGCCGGTTCTGTATGTAGGAGGTCCTTAAAGAGATAATAGGTTATCAATGAAATATAAAATCTGTAAATAACTATAATTACACTCCCATATGAGTTTATTTTTGTGTGAGACAATCTGCTGTCTCCTTAGAGAAGAGTTTTTTTTTTTTTTCTGAAAAAGAGATAATTGGAGGCTTCTCTGAGAAAAACATGTGACAGTGATTGGATGTAATCGAGCATAATAGGGATGTTGTATGGCGACACCTTCACACATTGTAGATGAATGAACTCATTGTTATTTTGGGTTATATAACCGAACCACCATAAAATTGTTTCTAAACTGTACCTGTTTAGTATGGGGATTGTGGAATGGAAATCCTGTTTTTGCTATTTGATCTACAAAAACATTTATTTAGATGAGAATTGAAACCATAAGGCTTCTGTATGGTCATTTAATAACTATCCCTGACATTCAATGTTCCTGGAAATCTCAATGCCAATGGATTCTCTATGCAGCAGTCAGCATGGCAGACAGACATGCATATGAATGAATAAAAAAATAAATAAATGAATGCATTACAATGACAGCTACAATCATATAAACAACCATTACAAATTATTTTCCCGTTTTGTATTTATTTGTTATTTGTATTTTTTTAGTTGTATTTATTTATTATATATTATATATGTGTTTTTCTTACTTTTGTACAGGGAGGTGGGGGTAAGAGTTAGGGTATCTGTTTTTTTTTTTTGTTTCAATGTTTTAATTGGGTATTTGTTTTTTATTGCTGTCTCCTCTGGGGTGGGGGTTTAACTTATTATCCCAAAGGCAAGATGTAACAAGAACACAAATTGATGAGGACAGATACAGTGGAGAAGAAAAAGAATATTTGTTGTTGCTCTCTGTATCTTTCTGTCTCAGTGAAGAATTCCATCGGTACCCCTTTATTTCTCGTCCATGGGTCAGTGGGAAAGGAAGTGAAGGAAAATCTTCCCAACAATAAAAAATTGACTGATTGCCTGCTAATTGCTCCATGGAAAGATTTGGTTTTGGAGTAAGGGTACATACACAAGTGCAATATTTGTAATATTATTATTTACCATGAAAGATCCTTTCTAATAACAAACAACTGCACGATGTATATACAGCATGATGGAGTGGCACCCCACTGTGCTCTCCCCCTTCACTTGCATTATGATTGTTCGTCATCCATTGACCGTGGATCCATCAGGATGGTCGTTCGGATGACGAGCACTGTACACGCATAAAATTCTTGTCCGATATCAGCCCTGAGTCGATTATCGGACGAGAACCATTGCACATGTGTACAGAGTCTTAGACTTCAAGTGTTTCATAACAAATGTTACTGATTAATGGTAGTTGAATGAATCATGGATGCTAATATGGAATTCCTATTGGCTCAGTGCCAAAAGTCCCACTTCTTTGGGTTGGGGGGCATTAACATCAAATGTACCCTCCTCCAATCTGAACATTGGCTTGGCAAAGAGAAGGTGGCAGCTTTCTGCAGATCTCAATAACCTGCACACATGGGGCTTGATTTATTAAAGCTCTCCAAGACTGGAAAAGATAGCTAGGAGAACCTAAATTGATCTGGTCTTAGATTGAAAACTAATAGCAAAGATTTTTAAATAATCCAATTCCAGATTTGCTGAGTTTTTCAAGTTCTCCCATGATAGTTTATTATCTCCTGTCTTTTGATAAATCAAATGGAGGGTAATGAACATAGGTATGAATGCGCTCTAATTTTAATGGCCAGCCTCGTAAATGATCTAAACCCAAACACTTCATTGCAGCTATCAATGCAATTTTTAGGTAAAAAAAAATCAGACAGCCAATACACCACTAACATTGATTCCCAGGCATTAAAGCAAAAACATCTTCATCAGCCATGGTAAGTGTCATTCAACCCCCGCCAAGGGAGTTTAACTTTAACCCCCTGTGGTTCTCAACAGAAGTCATCCTATGTGCTTCTGCTTCTATTCTGCAATAGCCTACACTAGCACAATGAGCCCTATTTAAATATGTTATGACCCTACATAGTCTTTCTATTTTTATGTAAAGAAAACAAACATTACATTGGCTCAGCCCAAACAAAGAGTGTCCCCAGCCCGACATCCTCAATCCAGACATCTAACTGTTGTTTAGAATTTGATTTTCTTCACTGAATGACCTCCTATACTACGGTATACAGGTTTGCTAGTCAATGGATTTCACATGGTAGCACAAACCAACCAACCATCAAAAGCAAAGTGATGGACAGAAGATGTAAAACTAACCTGGCGTCAACATGCACCCCCGTTGACGGCCATACCTTTGGGTTGTAGTAGCTGTCATATGGAAGAATCTGTTCTGGATGACTGATTCTCCTTCTGAAATAAGTCAGTCCAGGTATATCTACAAAGGACATAAACCTTTCTGACCAAGTTAGTTGACTTGGCTAGACGCCTACCCAACATGATCACACCGTCAGCAATAATAATGTTTTCTAGAGCCTTTAGATGATGACCGGAGTTATTTCAAAGAAAACTCTTGAACTGACAATGAAGAGGTTCACCCTGGTTCTCCCATGATAGTCTATCTTCTCCAATCTTGGAGAGCTTTAATACCTTGGGCCCAAAGTGATATTGTCAATTGGTTAAACCAAATGTTGAAAAGTTCTTTGCTAGTGATCCTTTTCAATCATAATTTGAATAGAAAGTTGACCATTTTGGTGGCCTTGGCTAGACACCAACACAACATGGTCACACCATCACCAATGTTAATATTTTCTAGCGCATAAATACAAACTGGAATTATTTCAGTGAACTGGACTCACTAGGACGCTTGGCCTGACAATGAAAAAGTTATACTCCATGAAAATATGTCAATTTAAAATGAATCTCGGGTATAGTTGAATTATTTGTCAAGAAGCCCCAACATGCCTATTGAAGGCCATCCTTATTGAATTTTGGAAAACACAAGGAAAGATTACGGCACTTTTGGCTTTAGTCACACATTAAATGTTACACCTTAATCTATATGAACGTGTTCAACATCCCATTGGAAAATCATGGACAGTAAGATAAAGTTACCCTCTACCCCTTCCCCAACCCCACACCAGCCTCTGCTCTTCTCAGAAGGTTTGCACTAGTTTCTAGAGTCTATGAGGTTTTTTGTCCATTCAGTTATAAAGGCTTTTTTAGCATTGTTTCAAATGGCTCAAAACACAATTGGCATTCTCCTTTTTCATTGCTTATGGCACCCTATAGTCATCATTTTGTACATATAAGTTACACTTGAAGAGCTTATTATACTTTTATATGTTTATTGTACCATTCTATCTTAGTTTCTGATCTTATACAAGCTAAAAGGGACTACAAGGCTATGTGGGTGTAGAAATTGTATATCACACTTATGGCACATGACGTGACTTTTTTTCTTATGGCAAGACTTTGTAGTTCTTTGTATTCTATACATCATACTACATTGTTTTACTCAGGCCTACTGGTAAAGGTAATATACTCTTGGATACATTTAAAAAACAAGGGAACATAGCCTTTTCAATCATCATTTCAACAATACATTTCAATAAAATATCAATATATTCAAAACTCCATTGGCTCCATAAGCAAGTATTGTTCCCTTTCAACATAAACTACTTGTAGGTGTTTTGTATAACTGCCTACCAGTCTCTAACATTGATATTTGTGACCCTCTTTCTAATTGTAGATGCATGCACCTTAATACCAATGGTTACCAACAGAAATTTGGGGGTTCTTTTGCATCAATCGGTCAGGTCCTGGGCTGCATTTTTTGTTTTTTTCCAGTCATAGGCAAACTAGCAGTTGTTTGAAATCTATAATAATTGTCCATTTTTCTCCTGAAAAAAAATGTTAAATAAATGATTTTTTAAAATTTAAATTTTAAAACCCTTTTAAAGATTAATATGCTACCATAACCTTTCTTCTAGGGCCCCAAAGACTTCTTAAGATCTTGGCCTAAAGATTCCATGGATGTTGATAACAAATTTAGATTATAGTAATGAGATTTTGTCAACTTTCTGTTTTGATTCATGCAATGGTTTGATAAAGGTAATCACCTTTATCTATTGGCTTTGTTTGAATGAAGATCTAATGTTTACACTTTTTTATTTTAGATACTTGAAAATCTAAGCCTTTATAATGCAAAACAAATATAAATACCCGCTAGATTGGCAGCAAATAACAAAACTGCATTTCCCACCTATTAGATCTGCTACATGGGTGTCCATGGGAGGTGAGATGGCACACCTATTTACTGCATAGTAGCAGGAACATCTGCATTTAAGTTGTGTGCATTTCAACAGAGAATGCCAGTACCTGGTGTCAATAGATCCAGGTAACAGTTTCAATAGAATAGGTTAGTTTGTTTATTCAGATTACTTTACAGGTATCTTTCAGTCTTCAGTCATACTCATACATGATTGTTAATACTTTGCATTAAGCCAGGCCTTTATGAATTATAAACAAGCTCCAATAATATTTTTTAGAAATGTAATGCAACATTCAATACATTCATATCTGTGAGTTGTGATACCCTATAGTTTGCGGTGCCATTTAACAACATGACAATGCAACACATTGGGGTGTGCACACATAAACAGATATAGATGATCTCACCTGCAAAGAACTAAATAGAACTCATTGCTAGCCGTACACATTGTGATATTTCCAACTGAATAGACCAAAATAACTAAACATAAATTGCTCTATCCTTTTGTGGATAGAAAGTTGATCAAAAATTGATTGTACAAGGAGTCAGCCCCGGTATATCTACAAAGAACATAACCCTTTCTGACCATTTTGGTGAACTTAGCTAGAAACCTATCCAACATGATCACACCGTCACCACTGATAATGTCAGAGCCTAAAAATAGGAACTGGAATTATTTTAGTGAAAAATCTTGAATGAAAGGGGTTTGCCCGGGTTCTCCCATGATAGTCTACCTTTTCCAGTCTTGGATAGCTTTAATAAAATGGGCCCAATGTGATATTGTCAATGGGTTGGACCTAAATGTTAAAAAAAAAAGTGCTTTGTTAATAATCCTTTTCGACCAAAATTTGGATAGAAAGGTCATTAAAAATTGTTGGTGCAAGGAGTTTTTAATGAGGTTAATTTTCAGACCTGTTTTTGAACAATGTTATCTGAACTATTTGAAGTAGATCAATAAATCATATTTGTGTTCTTGTGATGATTTCTTCCTGGTCTATAGATAGGAAAGAATAGAACGGGGTACCCAAGCCCCACAGCAACGTCATTGTTTTGGCCCCCAAAGGCATCCTAAATATGAGTTGCAGCTGGCCCGCCACTGCATTGAAATAGTGCTGCTACTACAATTCCTGCCATCATTCACATCCAGCGGCCTCTCTGCCTATGCGTGGCCCCGCATTGGACTGTTTTATAGACGCAGGGAATTGTAGTAGCGGTGCTATTTCAGTTTCAAGTTTGGCCCGCGACTTTGTCTAAGTATTTAATTTTGGCTCACTGTGTATTTGAGTTTGACACCCCTGCCCCACAGACTTTTTAGAAGTTATGCCAACCAGACTTTGACTGACTTATAGATCATCTCTGATTTGCACTTTATTTGAAAGCTTTCCTTTTTTCCCCTCATGTCCTTATTTAAAAGTGTAACAATGTCTGATTAGTCTTGTTGGAAGCTGTGGCCCTTCATATTATTGATGACTTATACACCCTCCATTCTTTACAACTAGACACTCTTACCTCCTGATGAAGTGGCATACTTTACCACGAAACGTGTTGAGTCTTTTTTGATGGTATTGTGCCAAAGAAGAATACAGCCTTCCCCAGCACATAACCATTGATGCATTGTAAAACCATAAGTGTCATTTAAGACACATGAAGATGTTGATCCTCAATTAACTCTGGGGCTCTTGAAGCAGATTGCACCATCAATCTTATGGTATTCTGTACCCAGTATGATGGTTTTATGAAAATTCTTTGTATTATTCTATAATGTATGTTCTTTTTAGGAACATACACACATACACACATACATGTTCTTTTTTTAGGAGCTTTTTAGGTATAAACTTAAATACATTACACTGTACATACATAGATACTGTATATGTACATTATACTGTATATATGTACATACAGTACCTACTTTCTATATAGATGTCATTTAATCCCTTTAGGGCTTGGGAAACCTTTAATTTTCCCTAATTATGTTCTTTTAGTCAATTACTACAACTTGAATGCAATATTGAACAATATAATAAAAATATAAAATGAATATATAATAAAAAGATTTATAATAATATATTATCCAAAAATAATAAAGATCTATAATTAATATAGATAGATAGATAGATAGATAGATAGATAGATAGATAGATAGTAGGTAATTAGGCCCTGGAGTTCACAATGAATTGTCAGCATTGATATAGTATTGTGCTTGTAAGGGATTTACTAGGACATCAAAGTCACAAAAGAGCCCCTTGTCCTATAAGCCTCTTACACAAACATTTACAAGATGACAAGTTAAAAGGAAAAGGATTTTTGTATTAATTGTGCCCCTCTCATCCTAGCCCCCTCCCGCTTTCCCTAGCCCTTCTCACAGAAGAGACTGAGCCCTGGGAAGGGTTAATCACTTTACATGGTTAAATCTACCCCACTGAGAACCAATCTCCCTGAGCAAGGAGAACAGGAGACTCCAATGAACAGCAGATCCCAACTACTCTGTTGTAATATCCCCGCTGTACATAAAGCCCTCAAAACTCCTCCTTTAGGCAAAGAAGCTTAAACCTTATAGACATTGGAAAAATCAACAATGTAGCAATGCAGACTAGCCACTAAGATTTTAGTTAGCCATAGCTACAAAAATGCTTTTATAATCGCTACAATGTATCCTGTTTATTCAGCGCAAAGGACAACAGAGAAATACAAATTTAAGAAACCCAGAGCAACCAATCAGAAGCAATCTATTCATCAATGGGACATGACCTATACAGGAGATATAAGAAAACACAAGATAATGACCCCATTAGGGCAAATTCTACCTACAACATTTTGTCAATAAAACTTAAATATATTATTGTTCCCTCAAATGTAATCTTCAATAATATTGTACCTGAAACTTTTAATAAAATAACACATGAAGGTTTGGATATGTCCTGGTAGAGAGTGACAACACTTCCATTGTCCATCTCTCAAATGTTTTTCTGTGTTGTCATCTGTCTGGCTTCTGATGACTGTTTCAACACACATACTGGCATGGTCCATAGTAGCGTTCAATGCCACCAGAGTTTAACCCCAGAACAAGTATAATAGTAAGAAGTCTTGACAACTCTCTGGCTTTCATTTAATAGGTTTTGGATCTATGGATTTAGGGTATGAAAGTCAGACACGTCCAGACAACAAGTATTTTTAGAAAAAGTCAAACAATGGGGAGATAGGGCCCTAACTGTCTCTACAGTCTACAATTAAATTGTATGCTCCTCTTTAGATGTGACAACGGGGGGAAAAATTGGAGGACCTGGATGCCTGAATTCAAGGGCTAGTACACGTAAGCAGATCTGCTGCCAATTCAGGCCAGTCCCAATAAGTTCCTGATTTGTAATTTCATGGTCAAAGGTCCCACAACATAGCACATGAGTACAATATTTTGCCCAGGCAGGGATAAGATGAACCACAGGACAAATTGGAGCTCTTGATCCAAGGAGATTCATGTTGACTTGTGTACTTTGCCTATGATTGATCAAATCATTTCATTGATTAGTGATTGTATTGGAAAGAAGAAAACATTGGGCTTGCTTTTGGCAACTATACGCACATTGTAGAATGTACAGAAGAATGGGCCAAGTGTCATGAAGCTATAAGTGAAGCCTTGTGGGCTGAATTAGCTCTTAGATTCCCATACATTTTGTGTAATGTTGGAATTTCTGTCAAGCATGCTGGATAAGGGACTCTTTCTTTCTATTCCCATGGAATAAAAAAAGAAAACACATTAACACATTTATTAAAACTTCACTTTTGACTCATTGAGCCATAGCATAGTGTGACACAGAGGCATTGATTGGCCGCAGAGGCAACAGACTTTATATGAAACTTTTGATGAGGAAGTGGGGCTATTGCAATCATCTCCAACTGAAAATACTAGTTGGCTGACTATTATACTCATTCAAGGACTTTTAATAATTTCTGAGTCAGGAGCCTGGGACAAATATAGGGCGCTTGGGCATCATTATGAATTTATGATCCAAATACTTAATCCTGGAAAGTGTCTTGAGAACTATTGTAGCCAGATATCCGTAAAGGAGGTCAGCAATGGCAGCTCTTATGTTTGCATTGCTTACTAGTTCCCTTTAACTACAAGAATATATAGATGCCTTGCTTCCTACCTTGGAAGCCTGCCTGATTCAAGCATTAAAGTATTACTATCTAGGATATTACTGCCCACATGTTTCATTACATCACCATACACATACATGAACCTCCAACTGTGCGTTATGGTGCAGCATAAAATGTTGTAGATACCTGTAGATGTTGTAGATTCTTTTGTGGATTGAGATTCACTGCTAGCCCTAACTATGCCTGCCTAAAAACACCAAAACAAGTTACATCATGGTAAGGGCATCAACGCAAAGCATTGTGCTAACATTAAGGGTCAAATGGCCAATAGTTAATTCCACCTTCTACAAGAGGTGCTCAAGCATTCTAAAAAATTGGGCTGAAAACTTTGGAATGAAGCCACCTAGATAGGTTACACAAGAGGTTCCTGGCAGATTGCACAGTGACTGATGTCACCCTCATGATGCCCTCTTCTCTAGGTGTGAAATGTCTCAGCTGTGGACAAGGGAGCTCCCTGTGGTGTTAGATACAAGAAGCACTGACAACCCAGAGCAGACCTGGGGACAGTACAGTTTTCCATTGGTAGCATTGTAAATGGTATGGTCCTCTCTCATTTGTCCCTATTCTTCTCCTTCCAAGAGTCCCCACTCCATATACTGGTCATTAGCATCTATTAGAGCCTTTTGAAGTGGCCAACAGCTTTGTGTGTCTATGTGGAGCCCTTTCACTGCAGGCACAATGACATCTGCAGAAGGGACCCTGTCTCCTCACTTTCATCTCCTGGCCAGGCCTTTGGAATGTGAATAAGGGAGATTCTCTTAATAAAGTTATCAGGAAATGCTTTTCAATGGCTCTCCTCCCTCTCAGGAGCAGGGGGTGCGCTAATAAGAGTGACAGGTTACCAGAAAGAATTACTCTACAAATTCCCACCAGACATCCCTCCCACCCCCACCCCCATCTCCCTTACCAACACACCTCCAACTGCCTTCCAGGGCCAACAACTCAGTTGGAAGATGGGGAGCGGTGATGCCAGGAGGGCTTTATATTTGCCTCTGTTATCTGCATCCAGCTCATACCGAACAACTGCGTGGCCATGGAAATAACTGTCCATGCACGGCTGCCAATGCTAAAATTCCCAGGAACACTTTGCTCCTGGAATGCAGTTACGAAAATGATGCTGCCAATGCCCACTTCATTTGATGACTGACCATTTTATCTATTCAAAGGACTACCTAGGGCTTTATTTACACCTTTAAAAAGCGCACATTTTTCATAAAGCACATCAAAGAACACAAGAAACCTCCTAAGTTTGCTTTACATGTATTTTTTGGGATTTCATGTGACATAATACTCGAATTAAATGCATATTGCATTTTCATACATTAACTATGCAATGCTATATATCAAATTACACAAAAGAAGCATTTTTGTTATATGCAAAGCACTACCTTTAAACACAACATACGATGTAATGAGCTTCAGTGACTATATTATTAATTCATTTTTTTTATTATTATTATTATAATTATTAATAAACAGGATTTATATAGCACCAACATATTATTATGCAGCGCTGTACATTAAATAGGGGTTGCAAATGACAGACAGTGACACAGGAGGAGTGGACCCTGCCCGAAGAGCTTACAATCTAGTAGGTGGGGGAAGCTTTTAAATGCTTTTAGTGCACTGCAACCCTGCATTGTAGCCTACATAAAACACAAAATTATGCAGTATCATTGCGGTGCGTTTTTGTGCTTTGTGAAATTCTTTAAGGTGCATTGTGTTTACTTAAACACAACAAAGATTAAGGGGCTTAAAGTGCCTAAAGTACCAAAAACAGTACAGCGTACACTATTTTCTTTGTAATGAAGCACACCACAATGAACAGAACTGAGTCACCATGCATTGTGGAGCACTGCATTGACAATGCGTTATATGTGTCTTGTTAGGGGGCAGTGGTGAAAAAAGCCCTTTTAGTCATGGTTAGATTACCACATTGACAAAGACATCATATAACTCGAAATGTGTCTGAAATGTACCACGTAAACCAGTAGTTACCAACCTTGTTGGACCTATGGACCACTAAACTTACGGGCTCTGGACTGCGCATGCACGGAGAGCCTTGTGTCACCATGACCCCACCGGGGGGCGCACCGGCCAGAGCTGTGAACAACCAGTTGGTGACCGCTGACCTAAACTTCAACCCACTTATTACAAAGGTAATAACAGAACCTACTAATTGGAAGATGCTCCTAATATCACTAATGCGTAGATGCCATCTCATAAAAATGATAAGCTTTGCTCGCCTATTGTACCCATTACAAAATCTACATCATCAAGATGTGTGTCCACTCCAATCAGCCTTCAACTACTTCTTGTGGCAGGGTAAAACTCCACGTATTACCAGGCATAAATTGAGCCAACCAAAGGCACAACTAGGTTTAAATATTCCTGATATAAGGAAATATAATCTGGCATGTCTGATGCATCATGTCAAGGACTGGTGGATTGGCACATCCTAATATATAAATAGTATTTTGCTTTACAGAGACATGCTTATTGCATGGGGAGAAGTTAAAAAATTGCATAAAAGTTTTTGCCATATCATTCCAGCTATGCCTCTACATTTCACCCCTAGTTTTCCACAAGGTTCCCAAATGCAAGCCTATTGTTTCTGGGCTAGGCAAGGTATTAAAAGTCTAACCCATCTGTTAGATGAGGACCAGAGAATTCTACCATTTATTTTATAGTTCAAATTAAGTATGCTCTACTATGTACAAGTAAAACACACATATTTAGCTGCACACAATCTGATATCTTTGTCCCCACCACCATCTATCGATATATTGATCGCTACTTCTCCCGCTTGCCAATCTATTACTGGTCTCTACTAATTATTGATGATTGGGGATACTGATTTCAATTGACCATATTTGCATGAGACCAGATAGACCAGTTTTCTGAACATGTCCTACCAGGAGACCATGGACTTTCTGTAATCTAGTTGGTCCATTGTACGCAAAACCATTTTAAGTGAGGTGTGGAGGGAAATGCACTTTAAAATTTTACATAAGGCCTACTATGCCTTTGGCCTTCAGGTCAAACTGTCCTAATTGTCCAGACTATTAACGACCTTCCCAAGTGTGACCTTCCCTTGGTTCCCAGATTCTCCTCCGATATCGGCCCTGAGCTTATTATTGGTTGAGAAGAATATCTCATGTGTACCTAGCCTTACTCTTTGTTCTTATATAACCATAAAGTTATCTTTTCCAACACAATACAACATTATTTTACAGATAATCGTTGTTCTGACTAAATGACATATTTTCTTTCAGCTAAGACATTGTATACCACATTTCCCTTTCCTTGCTTCCTCAGCCCCCACTATCCCCTGACCTTCTAGTTTTCCTCTTCTTTAAAAGTGTTCATAGATTTTTCATTCCATTGTCTCTCCTATACCAATAAAAATGTTGGAAATAACTGAAAGGAAACATTATGACTATTCGGGGTCGTAACTTCATTTAAGTGTACCTAGCTAGAGTTAAAACAATGTTTATTGTTCAGAGACATGACTACCATCTGTACAGAAATTGATAGTATGTAACTTATACTGCCCTGTATGTTAAGTTTATGTTTCTATGGTGTAGCTGTAAAACAGTATTGTTAAATGTTTTCCTGGCTCTTTTCAATAAAAAGTATTTAAAAAAAAGACATCATTAGAGTCATGTAGCTAGTTCTACTAAGTGGTGTTGGCCCCAAAACTATGGAGGGATCATCAACTGGGGGGTCAATCAGCTCAAGGAACCCCTAGCAATCTCTGGGGCAGGATTTCTCAACCAGGGTTTCCCCATAGGTTGCCAGGGGTTCTTCGAGCAGTTTGAGCCTCTGAGGTCAGTTACCACTGACACCAATGATCTTTTTGGCTATTTGTAAGGGTGACATCCCATTCTTGAGGCATTTTTCCCACTGATCACTAACCCAATGTACTGTGAGCTGTGGATGTAATATTATAGTAGGGGTTCCGCAAAACCTGCCAGTTAGTTCAAAGGGTTGCTCTATGTTAAAAAAAAGTTGGGGAAACACTGCTCCGAAGGAAGCCATGGAACCCAAGATGAGAATGGCTGCTCTAGGTAAAAGTTGGGACAAACAATTAATTACTGATGGAAGAGCGTTCTCACCAAATATCATAATTGACATTTCCATACATGCATAGCTCTCAGTAACAAAGATCGCCAGACCTTGTACTAACCACAGATGTTATTTGTGAAGACATGACGAATATGTCAACTGATAACCTGGCATCAGGTGTGAATGCATGGGTCTGAGCATGATCATTAATAGAAATCAACAATTAAAGTTTTTTTTGGGGGGGGGATACAATCAGTGGTCAAAGAAAATCATATCGAAATACATTCAAAACAATCAAGGTAATGCATCCCCATCCCCACCTAGGTGAATTCCATGAAGAGAAAACATCTCATCCCAACGCATTTTGCCGATAGTCTTTTTCAGGGGATATATTAAGAGCGTAACATAACGTTGGATGATGCATGATTATTTTTCATTATTATTATTATCATTAATATTAAACAGTACATATAGTGCCAGCATATTACGTAGTGCTGTATATTAGGTGTTGCAAATGACTGACAGATACAGACAGTGACCAAGGAGGAAAGGACCCTGCCCCGAAGAGCTTACAAATGTTTTTTTTATTTTTTTTTACAATTAAAAGCACATTGGCATTCTTGACTTTGCAACGCTAGGTCCCAGGTTTGAATCTCGGCCAGGACACTATCTGCATGGAGTTTGCAGGTTCTCCCCATGTCTTCGTGGGTTTCCTCTGGGTACTCCAGTTTTCCTCCACATTCCAAAAAACATGCAGCAAGGTTAATATGTCACTAATGACATATGACTATGGACGTTGGATTGTGAGCTCATTAGAGGGACAGTTAGTGACACGACTATCCACTTTGTACAGAGTAATATGATGATATTGAGGTAATATGATGATAGTAATATGACAGTATATAAATACTGTCTAATAATATTAAAAGGAGAGAGAAAAACTTTCTAGTGATATCTGTACACAGGCTTGAAGACGAATAATCACCCAAATAAACCCGCCAGGTTTAATTGCTTTTGGCACCTAAGAATTAGCAGTTTACTAGAAACTAAACCCAAAAGTGCCTAAAACAAAAAAAAAACCAATAAACTTACCTTCAATCCCACACAGTCGATCAGTCCGGAGGTGTAATCCATCGGGTCCAGCATTGTTGGGTCCTGTATCTGTCTCCGAGCTGGCAGTGCCATTTTTGCCTCGTCTTCCTGGTTCTTCTTCCCACATCACTTGTTGCAGGCGCGAGATCGGTTGACGTAGGAGATCAGCAATTTTTTCTCTTTTCACAAAAAGACTTCTTCGGTGTATGACTGACATTGGCAATTTTTTTCCCCCTTTCACAATTTTTTTTTCCCTTTTCGCAAAAGATACTCAGAACGAGCACCCAAGAGCCTCTGGGAATGCGTGACGTAGGTATCCTGGGAGGCTTTGCCTAGGCAATCAAGAATTAGGGGGTGGTGCTGAACCCTTGATTTATTTTTTTTAAAAAGTGTGTTTCACTTAAAAAAACCTAAACAAACTACATTTTTATCTTCCATAAAAGGGTTGTCTACCCTTTCATATAAAGTGAAATTTCTGTTTAGGTACACTTTAATTTCTCAGTTATAGGTTGCTTTAAGGACGTCATTGGTGACAATTGTTGGCAGTCATGCATGTCCTCTGCTTCCAATGAAACAAGCATGCAGCTAGTAAAGTGAAGATGAAATCAAAACTTATTTTAGGTTTATTTTGCTATGATAATGACTCAGCAATAAGAATGTAGTGGGAGACGTCAAGTGCTTGCATACTCATTGGGGGTCAGTGGTCAGGGAATTTTGAAAGTCATCATATCACCATGATTGCCATTTTCAGAACGAAGTCACAAATAGGAGATATTTCTCTATCATTAAAGATTTCCTTATTATGGGCGCTGGGGGATATCCCCATCCAGATACACAGGGTAGGATGCAATGACAAGCACTTTGAATGGCCTGGTCCTTATCAGCCCCTTAGACAGGTCAACCTGGCACAGACAGACTGGCACTACCTTGTGAGGATTAGGCGGGCAATTAGTCCCAGCTGTGTGGACTGTCACCCTGTCCTTCCTCAGACACTAGCAGACACTAGTCACAGCTGGGTGTCACTTGTCACCAAGACCCCTGTGATAGGGGACCCCCCTCTAATCCTGACCCCAAGGTGTTATATTTCCCAATTCATTACCAGGGAGTGAAATTCTGCAGCTTTCCAAGTGAAATACATTACCAAAAATACACACAGCTAATGGGAAACAAAGTGGCCAATTACCAGGACTAATTAATATTAAGAGGGGCAAGGCGCTCATATTTAATCATATCACTGGATAGAGGGGCTTACAGGGATATTCCTCTACAATGAAATATGTAATACCATCAGTACTAGCATCAATTAATTAATACTCAGCATCAATAAAATAAATATTAGGAATTTTACAATATTAAAGAATAGTTATAATTGGAAAACTTTGACATTTCCTGGCTATTTTGTGTCTCTTACAAATTAAACATGTGATCTTCTCAGGTTGTTGCAAAACATTAATTGGGGATAAGCTGAAAAAATGTCTGTAACCCCTACATTCACAACCTACAGCAAAACACATTGTAGAATATGTGACCTGGTGGGGGAAGGACAATAGAGTGTAAGCTCCTCTGGTCTAGAGACGGCTTTGCCTGGCTCATTGTTCCCTGTACAGCACTGCGGTATATGTCAGAGCCATATAAATGTATAATATTAGCGTGTGACTGTAGAAGGGGGTCATTAGAATATTAGCTCCTATGGTCCAGAGACTGCATTTGCTGGTTCAGTGTTCCCTGTACATCTTTACAGTATATGCTGGAGCAATATACATGTATAATAATATTAATAGTAGTGTGTGACTGTGGGGCTACATTAAAGCGTAAGCTTCTATGCTGCTGAGACTGCTTTGCGTGTCTCAGTGTTCCCTGTACAGTATTTCAATATATGTGTTCTCTGTACAGCATTGTGGTATTTTTATGTCTGATTATGTGATTGAGGGATGACATTAGAGTGTAAGCTTCTTTGGTCCAAAGACTGCTTTGTCTGGCTTAGTGTTCTTCTAAGCTCTATGGTATATGTCAGAGCTACATACATATATACCAATAGTGTGTGACTGTGGAGGGTTACTAGAGTGTAAGCTTCTATACAGAAACTGATGTGTGCACCAATGTACAGCACTGTGGTATATGTCAGAACTATATACAGTAAATGTATAATAACAGTGTGTGACTGTGGGTGTAGGTGTATATTAAGGGGCGATTTGCATTGCCTGCAGAAGAAATCTTTTGCTGTTCTACAAGCTCTTGTAACTCTTTAATGACAAAGACAACCCTGCAGTTGTTTCTTATTGCATATGAAAGCCCAGCTTGCTCCAGAAGTTAAATGTCTAGGCTTCATAAAGTTTTACTTTGTTTGTGAATAACTCACAATGAGGAGTTTATCCAGTAACTGACACCACGCTGCCTAATAATATAAGATAAACATCTGTCCTAATTGCATTTATTAAAATAATGTACCTGTTCCGACTTCCATACAACTTAAAGCGTACCCAAACTCAGAAATTTCACTTTACGTAAAACGATAGACTACCCCTATATGTAAAGTAAAAATTCAGGTTTTTTTTATAAGTGCGACACCCTTTTTAAAATAAAAACAAAAGCGTGCAGCGCTGCCCCCTAATTCTCAATTGCCTAGCGCAAAACCTCCCGGGATACCTGCGCCACGCATCTCGGGAGGTTCTTGGGCACTCCTATCCATATTTTTGGATGCATGCGCAGTGAGATCAGCAAGTTTTTTTTTCCATCGTACATCACCGGATCTCGTACATGGGTCAGGTGACATAGAAGAACCCGTAAGAAGAGACGACGATGGCGGTGCCCGGAACGGGACGGATGCTGAGGCGACGCGGGACTTGATGCAAGACACCCCCGGATGGATCAGACTGCCCTGCAAAATTAAAGGTAAGTGTATTTTTTTTTTTTTTTGCAGTTTTTAGTTTAATTCCTCTTTAAGAACAAACCTACAGTACCTATCTCCTATGTAAGCCAGGGACACAGTATGATGGGGGTGCATTAGAATGTCAGCTCCTTCATCAAAAACTGGAGTGACTGCAGTTCAGTTATGCATTGCCCCATAGATTAATACTTTGCACCAGAGGGGTAATTAAGCCATTATCATTACAATGACATTGTTAACACTGAATTTTATTTCCATTGACATTTTGACTGGCTATTTTCAATATGGATCTTTGTTTATAGAAAGCCATGTGAATGGTCTGTGTTCCTCAGACACGCTGGCATTTCCCATGGGTGGGGTACGTTTCGGTGCTCAGCAAAAGTGTGATCACTGCAGGCATCCTAAACCGGCTGACATTCACCTGGTCCGTTATATTCCCATTATCATTCATACAAAGACTTTATCCTGAGGACTTGATTGGATCATAGCCGGCAACTACTGATTGATCTGCCCCTAAAACATTTCTTTATTACAACTCATTTACATGACTTTGCTTTACTTTACATTTTTATGTCTTTTTTACATTCCACAACGTGTTCAATAAAAATCCTGAATACTGCTGCTACATTACTGTGTTTATTTATATGTACTTAAGTCACAAGGAATGCTTACTGTCCTTTATATTACTAGCAATTATTTCAGGGTTTATTTGCATTTTATTTCAACTGATATTAATGAACTCACTTTATTGTTCAAAAGTATTTTAAACATATAGCATAAATGATAATAACTCAAATTTGTATAACATAGTAAAAAAGACTACATAATAATATAAATTATAATACATTGTCATAATATTATACATTAAAAATAAAAAGATACATATATCAAACAAATACAAAAAAAATTAAATAAAATTTTACGTTTTAAATAAAATATAAACCATTTGACTGTAAATAGAAAAATATATTTTACCGGTACTTTTTCTTTCTACAATTTTCTTTTGTTTTCATTTCTTTTATGTTTATTACGCAAATAAAAATGTAAGCACTAAATATTTGTGTAAAAACGTTTCTATTATGATATATATATAGGGTGATAAGATTTATTTTGAGATTATATATACAATTATATTGACTAATACTAATACATTTTTAAATTTTTAATTAAAATAATTTTGATAAACAAATATTACATTTACAATTACATTTTATTGTATACAATAAAACAATACAAAAGCACTGCTGTCCACCTACTTTTGGTTCACCCTGTGTGTTATATATATATATATATATATATATATATCATAATAAAAAAAAGTTTATCTTTAGATAGATTGATAGATGGCAGAAGTTTGATTTCCAAAAACATAACAACAAAAACAAAACAAACACATAAAGAAGTTGTTGTAGATTTGTTTTATTTATTTTAATACAATCAACTAAATAAATAGATGACTTGCTGCAGGCTAATTATTCCCCACGTTATCTCCCTGTAATAAAACCTGCAGCTGATAATAATTTTAGATTTTATTGCAGGTTACACATATAGAATTAAAATCCTTTAAATTCTGAGTAGTAAAGCACTTCGGAAATAATCAGAAAGGCTGACAAATCAATGATAAATTACCATCAGGTAATCAGAATTGGGAATAATAATGATGAATTATAATGGCAATGCCTTGCTCTGCCCACATTTTCCACCTAATTATCCCAGTGAAGTATTTTGCTGTGCCTGTTTTTCTCTCGGTCTCAGGTTCCCCAGAGATCTGATCTCTTTGTCAGGTTGGATATGTTTGCTGCTGGGAAGAATTTATCATTAAAATAATTATGTTTAATTGTAAGTTTAATTACAAGTCTCAGAGAGAGTTAGCTAGGGGTGCTGGCTCACATGCATGCTGCTCACTGATCTCTCTGAACAGGGTGAGGGTTATATTGTAGATACAATTTCATCTTTTATCAAGTAACAACTATGTTTTTCAGATCATGAATTTGTTACAATTGCCATTTTATACACCTCACTGGTCTGGGGTTTATAAAGTGTTATAAATAAATGGTTTGCAGGAATGCAAAGTTTTTATAACACTCACACAATTCATATTGTTTCATTGCATATTTTATTATCTGAATGTGGAAAAGTTTGGGGTATAAAGCGATACAAGGATTAAAAGATTATGGGGATCAAGGCTTAGTTGGTAGCGGAAATGCAGAGGGCATGAAAGGGTTAACAAGTGTTTATTAATAATACTTACACATTTTATATTGTTTCTATTGCACATTTTATCTGAATGTCTATTGGGTTTTTATCTAGGAAATGTTTATTTCCCTAGTAGTTGAACTTAAGGGAATTGTCTTTTTCAATCTAATTTACTGTGTAACTAAATAATGTGGAAATGTCCTGCTCAGTCAAGGTTTGGGCATAAAATAATACAAGAATTTGGGCTGCAAAGATTTCATAGTCATGGTGTATATAAGAAAAATACTCAAAGTAAGACTGGGAGCTAAATTGTGTAAGACATGCAAGGGATATCAAACTCTGCTGAAAGGTGAAAATGTACAGCCTGGTATATGGGGTGCAAATTGTAAATGGAGATTGTGTTTCAGATTGGGGTGCAAGGTGAAAAGCTGCAAAGCTAAATGTAAGGGGAGAGTAAAGTAAAGGGTTCCAAGGACTGTATAAAGGGGTGCAGGCATAAATGTAATAAATGGGTATGAAAGTTAAAGAGGTGCAGGTATAGATGTAAAGTAAATGGCTCTGACAGATAAAGGGGTGCAGGTATGGATGTAAAGTAAATGGCTCTGAAAGATAAGGGAGTGCAGCCTGAGAGGTATGGTTGGTGCTATATAAATACCATAGGTATGCTAAAGATATATATTAAGGTAAAAGCCTGTAAAAGATAAAGAGGTACACCAATAAATGTATAGTAAATTGTTGTAGAAAATAAATGGGTGCAACTTGAAATGAAGGGTTAAGGTCTGTTGCAGATTAAGGAGTGCAGCCTGAGAAGTATGGTTGCTGCTATATAGATACTATTTAATAATAATGGTAAAAATCTGTTCTAGATATGAGTTCAGGCAAAGACAGATAAAGAGGTACACTAATAAATGTATAGTAAAGGGTTGTAGAAAATAAATGAGATATAGAGCATGTTGAAGATATGGGGGTGCAGCCTGAGATATTAAAGGGGTTCAGGCTGGAGGTAAATGTTTGTAGAAGATACAGGGGGTGCAAGCTGTAATGTGGGGATTCCAGGCTATAGTAATAAGGAACAGATAAACTGTCAGGTATATGAATGAATCTATCAAGGAATTTGTGGTATAGGAAGCAGTCAGGTCAGTTTTTTAGGGGTGGAGATAGGAAATTGTCCTAAGTATTCAGCCTGTGTTTGCAGAGAGGTAGCTGGTGAGAAAAGTGCCCCCAGCAGCCATTTGCATACTAATGATGGATTAGCATTTCACAGTGCACAGGGGGATATAAAGGGCTGTGTCTTGCCATTGCAATCATTCCAGCAGCAGACTTTGGAGAAAACTCATCCAGAGTTCTTAGCTTAATCTTCGCAGATATCAACATGGTGCACGGTCCAGTTTTTCCAGGATTACCTGCTCATTTGGATCAGTCCAGCTCCAACATGCCTGTGACCGATGAAGCCCCTAAAGTTCCATTCTCCATTGACTCAATCCTCTCCAATACGGATAGACCTTCCACACCTGGGCTTCCACAGGAAAGACTCACCTGGCAGGCTCCCACCTCCTCTCCTGCACCCTATGGATACAGTTATGGAGTCATGCCCTATTCTCCAGTTTGGATCTATAAGCCTACAGCAGTCTATGCGCACCCTATGCAGCACCCAATGCAGCACCCTTTGCAACATCCAATGCAGCCTCAACCCCAAATCAGAGCGCCCAGATCCAACTGCCTGTGCGCCGACCCTCTCTGCAAGGATAGAGGTAAGATTGTAACCTAAAACTACTCCAAATTCACATCTGTTACTTTCAGCACTTAGGCAACTACGATCCTCATCATACCTTTGTCTTTTAGGTTTTAAAGTTCTTCTAAGTGGATCATAGCTCTAAAATAATGTTTTTACAACCTGTGGAATTAGGAGTCTTAATATTCTTAGTTTTAACTATTCCACTAGTAATCTGTATGTTAGCAAACTATACACCGATTATAGCCTTAAATATTTACTTGTTTTTTTTTTTTATCTATTTTTGCTTTTGTATTGTTATACTGTTTTGTGTTGTATTGGAAGTTTTCCATGTGCTCATGGCGCCCTCTTGTGTCTATTTTAGGATTTGCGTACACACAGCACACCCTCAGCAATCTAACTTGGAGAACTGGTCCTTGCAAAATTAAGAGAATCAGGACTGTGTTTACTCCAGAACAGTTGGAGAGGTTGGAGAAGGAATTTCTGAAGCAGCAATACATGGTGGGGACAGAGAGGGTCGACCTGGCGGCTACTCTGAATCTTTCAGAGACTCAGGTAAGATGAAAATTCTTTTTAAACAAGAATAATTCATGTTTTTACTGTTTGTATGGTTTTAGGGGCCATTGGGCTTAATGGATGGATAAGAATAATGGCTGGATAAGGGACCTTCTGTACTCTTGGTAGCTTGGGCTAAGCTTTCTTTTTTTTTTTTTTTTTTTTAGACTATTTTGGTTACTTTAAACTTTTTGTGGAATTACCAAATGTTCAATTTGCCAAGATTATACACATCAGTATGTAAGAAATAGTATTCTTACATTCTAGAAATGTAAGAAAGAGTATGTTCTAAAGGAAAAACCCAAAATAACTACTTTTGTAGTAGCCAAACCAGTTATATAATATATGTACAGGAGAGAAAGAAAATGGCTATTTATGGCATATTGATATGATCTTGATAATTGAGCTTCATTATCTAAATGTAGGAAGCTCAATAGCTTTATTGTTTATAAATTTACCAGTCCCTATGTGATTATATCCATTACTGCATAGCAATTCTATGTTTTAATTTCCTTTGCATTATTTGAAATAAAGTAGTTTATGATCCTAACAGTATTGATATGCCATAAAAAGCCACTTTCTTTCTCTTTTGTACATTAAATTGAAACCATATTTCTACTGTAGCTAGGATATTCACTTTCAAGCTTAGCAAATCGGTCTTTTTGATTTTAGAGATTGACAAACTATGTAAAACTTTTGGTTTTCACGTGGGATTTGTGCTTATATTTTTATTTTGCCCTTTTTCAGGTAAAGGTCTGGTTCCAGAATCGTCGTATCAAGTGGAGGAAACAGAGCTCTGAACAGAAGAAAGCCAAGTTGTCCCAATTCGGTGTTACCTCCTCTGAAGATTCTGAATTTATCGACGAAAATAAGACGGATGACGACAATTGATGTTAAATATTAGGCACTTTGGACTTCATATTTATCTGAGGTGTTTCACTTAAAAAAAGAGCACTGTATACAAAAGTTGGATGTAAACGATCCAATATCTGGGTGATTTTATCCCTTGAGAAACGTCTTATCGTTGTGCTGCTTTCGGTACGTGAGTGATAGGCTTCATCAATGTGGAATTTTTAGACCAGGACCCACTGGGCCAATATATGACACGGCCCATCATTTGGGTGTCTTGTTGTTTCTGTAGACCAAGGAGGACATGATGTGGGAAATTACTGGAGCAATTATTTGGGCTCCATGAGTCCCTAGTTTTATGGGCTGTCCACGCGTTTTCCTCCATAAAATTTTATATCTTCAGTGCAAATTCCTTGGGGATTTTATTTAAGAAAATGGTACTGGAAAATACTTTTTCAACCCTCAGAAAAAAAGTTTTTTGTGTTATCAGACAAATGTACAGATATTTTTTTTAAAAAAATGAATGTGCCTTATATTATACATATCAGTACAAGAAACTGTATAGATTCTGTAACTTTAATCTTGTTCATAGTTGGTGTGTTTTTAATTTTTTTTTTTATCCTTGACATATTGCAGTGCAATGTGTCTTTGGCTTTTACTCCCCATCACATCCCCCTTCGAGTTAAGTTATTTTTTTTATATATATATATAGCACTCTCACCATGCATAGGCTGGGTCTAGACTGTTTTTACTATAATTTGCACTGTATTCTGTATTTTGCAGATTAATTTCTAGGTCTGGAACCAAGAGTCTACTTATATTTATACTGTATTTTATTTATTTGATACACGTGTAAATAAATGTAAATATAATGCATGAATATAAAAGGAAAAAAAAAAAAACAACAAATGTCTCTTTGTATTCTATTTTCTTTATAACTGCAAAAAATCTATTTCATATATACACACATTCATTTTATAAATGGTCGTAACAAATATGTTTTAGGTGAATTTACATTTTAGATACACACCAGGATAAAGATATTTAAAAGAATTGGTTAGTTTTTTGGTAGTCCAATGATATCTAAAAAGTACAATTACATGATTTTAAATAGGGATGCTAATATTTTATTATATATATTATTTTTATTGGCTTGGTCACCTCGCACATTGTTTACACTTCATTAACTTCTATCACTCATATACTATATATATATATATATATATATATATATATATACACACACACACACCTTTAGGCACATGGATTTTGTGGTAGATTAGGTCCTCCTTGTGGCTTTAAATTTATGTCCACTTTAAAAGAGCACCATGGTCACACTTGTATCCCATATGGCCAGTAGACAACCACTCATACTGTAATAAATGTAAGAAAAGACTTGCATCAAACAATGTTAAACTTTTACTATTCAGGAAGCTTCCGAAAGGTTCCTCCATTTACTTTCTTACTGTTCTTGTGTTCCCCTTCCCAACTATACTATAACAGCAGCATTACTAACCTTCCGATTTATTAGCGGTAATGGCAGCAATCATAACCCATAGTATGGTAACAGTTGTAACAATACCTCTTTATTGGTGTCAATGGTTGCAATAATAAAGAACGCCAACTATTGTCAGTGGTAATTAACCCTCCTTCATAGGAGAAGCAATAATAAAGACCCTTTTATTGCTGGTGATAGAGAATGATAAAAATAATCCTTAATTATTGTCCATGGTTACTTATCTGAAGCCGTGCTGTTATGCAATCTCATTCCTCCCTGGTAATGTTGGACCAGAACTAAACTGTTAAACAGAAGGCCAAAATATAGAGATTGGCAACATTTGTGTCCATTGGGACCTATTAGGTTGTAAAAGATGACCCCCGCAGGATGCCAATTGGACAGCATTGGTCTACACTATGGTCTCATCCTGCATGCATAAATGTGTTGCATTAAGGAACCCTGTGTTTTTTTTTTTTTTAAATAGGGCCTTTGGTTTATTTCTAATTGAATGGACACTCAGGACCCCTATTGTGATTGACAACACAGCACATGTTCACATTTTTATACTTACCTAGGAATGATCTTTTTATTTTTGCTTTTGTGTTTAGAGAAAATAATTATTTAAATTTGAATGATTGGTAACTTTTATTGCAATCATTGGGGTTCAGCTTATTATTTTGCATTATGCAGCCCTGACAAATGTAGTTAAGGTAAACATATTTTGCAACCAATTAATTTCCAACTGCAATTTGGTTACAACTGGGTGGTGACATCTCCTCCTCGGCTCATTGTATTGGTTAATATGCAAGTAACCACACCCTGAGCAAACATGGGCAGAGCTGGGCAAAACACAACAATAAACCGGGTGTGGTTAGCTATAAAATTAAATCTGGTGATTTTCAATAGGCTTAACAATTTTTCAATATATAACAATATATAGTGAAATCTTTCTGAATATATGATCACCACAGCTGGCCACACATGGCTAAAAAGTGGGCATTGAATGGTATTAATACTCAAGGACACAACACCATTTTAGGTAATTGTAATTTTGCAACCTTTTGATAAGAGTTTGTTGGAGTCTATCTTGTCCACCAAGACTGTACTCTTGAGTACGAAACTAGCTCTAAAAAATCATAGTATGTTGGGTGTGGAAGAACTAACGCTCAACCTCAACCCTATTAAACATCGGGAGTCAGGTCTTACCATCCAACATCAGTACCTGACATCACAAATGCTCTTTACTGGGTACATTTTCCCATTGCAAACTTTGCAGCAGATCTTCCTTATGGTGCACCTCTTTATTGGAACCCTCCACACTTGTCACCCCTATTAGAACATTCACACTATTACAGATTGCATCAAACAGAAAAGGTTTTGTATTATGGAGACCGCAGACAAGCTGCTGATGTCAAACGCACGTGTCCTTTGTGTTTGTACATATGGCATCACCGATTAAAGCACATGTTAAGTATTAAGGCTCTGCACTTGTGTTTTGCTTTGGTCACTTTAAGCTCTATAGTCATTAGAATGACCTTGCCATCTACTGCAATTTATATTAAATGTGTATAGGGCACAAAGGGCTTCCAAATGGAGCAGTGACACTTGTGAAAGTTGCCAGTGATGGTCAAATGAATAATTCACATCAGTATCATTATGATGCCTTGCTTTAAATCCTGCTTACCACGTTTGATGAGTTTTCTAGCAAAACATACCTTATCTAGAGTATAATAGCACAACTGCAATAAAGCACGTAAAACATAAAGATGTAGATAAACCTTACTCTCCAACTCCAACTGTTTACAAGGTCATAGGAATGCAGAAAATGTTTCAAATGGACCCATACGTGGTGCCTGTGATCATATCCTTTAAGCAGATACATAATCTTTTGGGATATTGCCATTTTTTGCTTTTTAGAAATGCCAGTGTGTCCCAGCCACTTTTATTCACATCTTCTCTCACCTACTTGCTTGGGCAACAGCTCAATATCATTGCTCTGCACTGGTTTTCTGATGGGGATAATGGAGGACCATGACTGCACAATGTATGTTGACCATTTTAGGGCTCTTCAAGGGTGCACAAGATAGGGTGACAAAACAGGAATTCAAGTGGGAGTTCTCATCTTTCATAGCATGGTCATAAGGTGCTCACAGAATAAGATTGGAAACAATTTTCTTTTAAATAAAATCAGAATTTAATAATTTTTAAGATCCCAGTAGCAGGTTGACATTGGAAATATTGGAATTGGAATGATGAACATATGACAGCCCTGATTCCGCAATTCAAAGATGAACTAGGACTTATGCGAGAGTAGGGGGCCTCAATGTGTGAGCATTCACCTGGCCAGATACTACAAAGAGCCTTCCTATTATGAATGAGCAATGAATGCTACACAGGATCTCTCTCTCTTCTCCATAGAGGAGGTGTGATCAGAAACCTGCGGGGAGGCAATGGGGACCCCCTTGTATCCCGGTCTGTGATCTGAACACAATGTGTTTAAATCTTCACACCTATGACAATACCCTGAGACTTATCATTCGCTCTGGGCATGCCAGATGCTTTTGACTGTTGCTGAGAATCCAAGCAGGGGACTGGGGTGATGTAATAATTTTACAGCCCAGAGTGTTTTCAATGGTGATGTCAGCACTTTGATCTGTTAATGGGCATGCGATTTAAAAGAATATGGTTTAATCACAGCATTGTGGATCACTGAAATGCAAGAAGACATATTATGTAGGATTGTTTGTAGGTTTTTAATTCTGTGGATACCCAAATACTAACCTTTCTTCAATATAAGGTTAGTTTATTTATACCAGTTTAATAAAATGTTTTTTTCAACAGAACACCAGAGATGTGTTTATTGGTTAACTTCATAATTACAACAAATAAATCCAGGAACTGATGAGTGAACATAACGTAGCAATATACAACAGCAATAACTCCAGGTCCTTCATTAACTACAACAGGGAATAAGAATTTTTAGAGCTGGATCTGCCACCTTTCTTGAAGCTGAAGACATTTCATACCCTCTGGTTGGCTGAGCTGTAATGCTTAGAATCTAGTGCTTGTTGATTTTGGACAGCATTTGTCAACCAAGTTCCAACAGGTTCCTCTAGGAACAGGTTCCTCTAGAGCAGTAATTTTCGACCACTAGTGTGCCGTGAGAGATCTTCAGGTGTACCGTGAGAAATTATTCAGTTACCATTGTCAAGTGTCTGTGCCGTAGTGACTGGCAGATTAATGTAATACTTTTCCATGTCAGTGGGTGGCAGTAGGTAGCAGAATTTTCTTGTTTACTTTTGGCTACAGAGATTTACCTAACTTGGTGTTCCGCAGGATTTTTTCAATGTAAAAAATGTGCCGTGGCTCAAAAAAGGTTGAAAAACGCTGCTCTAGAGGAGGTTTTAAACATTGGGGAACCCCTTAAAATTACCTAAAAATCTTCAGGGAACCCTTGCTACAATTACTGTATCCACAGCTCATAGTACATTAGTGAGGTGGCCATTAGGAATGTCATTCATACAGACAGCCAAAATTCATTAGTATCCGTTAAACTGACGTAAGAGTCACAAACTTCTCATTGCTTAAGGAATTCTTAGATCTGGAGGAACCCCAGAGTTCCACTGAACCCTGGTTAAAAAACACTATATGAGAAGTTCTAGAAGTTACTTCACCTGTGGTTAATTGACAACTGATTTGATGATGCCGGCATTGTTCTGGGGCCCCCTGGAATAGTTCAACTTATTAAATGGAATTGTAGCAAATTTGAATACACGTGGATTTGAATGGATTAATTTCAGTAAATATGTACTCATGAATTAGGTTTATGAAAGGTTTGGTGATGGTTCTTTGAGTTTGATGAACCTAATGTTGGATATGAATCCCCTTGAAGTCTACGGCAAATCTTTCAATTAAGGGACTGAATATTTTATACTTAGGACTGACTATAAGAACATTACATGTAAATGGAAGATTCATTTCTTATTGGGGTTTCACTTGAATATTGGGCTGATCAAACTTCAAAGAACTTTCTCTGAACATTAAACACTTTTCCCTAACTTCAAAGAACTTTTCCCCAACTTCAAAGAATTGCATTGCCTTTGGCTGTCTGTAATGATGACATTATTGCCTTCACGTAGCAAGGTAAGAGTTTTGTACTGACCACCACACTACTGTGAGCTGTGGATATAGAAATTTATAAGAGGGGTTCCCTGAAGATCCTAAAGTTATTTCAAGGGTTCCCCCGTGTTAAAAAGAAAAAAAAAACAGTTAAGAAAAAAAGTTATGAAATCTGCTTTTTGTAATTTTTAATTGATTGTGATTTTGAATTTTAATTGGCTATTTGAAATACATTTCTATGTAGTGAAATACATGTGTATAGAAAATAGAAACGTGTAAATGAGCCTATCGGAAAAATAATGTCTGTGGATTCCAGTCGACTCTCCACTTATCTGATTTTCAATGATTGTGAACTTCAGAAGTAAATTAGAGATGTTGGAAAAGTTTGTCTGATTCCCCTTAAATGATCTGGCACCGGAGAGTCTGTCTGTTCTTTCTCCTGACTCACAGTATAAACATGAATGCTTAATTAACCCCCCAAACATGCAAGTTTATGCTAATCTTTATGCTAATATCTGCTGAAGCTGGACTCTACCTATGCTTGGCTCATACCTACATGCCCTATAATGTTCATAGCTAACTTTGGATAAAGTCCAGTGTTACTGAAATAACGTGTCACCATATTAACCTCCATTATGCCAGATATCAGTTTAATTTTTTACATAACACTTTGATAACAACAAACAGACCACCTGCCCTGACTTCTTGTGATGACCCTGGTAATTGATCATCGTTCCCATGAATAGAGATAATGGTGTTGGGTCCCTTCCTCTCTTTTATTCACACCCTCCAGGGACAGGAGGTCCTGGTCTTTATAATTGAAAATACTACCCACAGTGGAGCAAGAAAGTAATTACTGTTAATGGCCATCATTAACAAACCAGTCAGCTACTGGCCAGGTTGATCTCACTCAGTGTCTGGGACAGGTCATATGTCTGCTTGAAATGTACACAAATCAGAGGACAGCCCCGACTTTATGTCATTATCATGTCTTTGGGAAACAGATTTTCACTTGGTTTATTACATCCATATTACTGATCTCTTCTATAACTCTTCATCAAATTCTCAGTATAATGCATACATACATATATACCTATGGGTACATTTCTGATGGAAAATGTTGGGTATTTTATTTCTAATATTGACTGAACTGGCATTGTCCGGGAGCCATTTGCTAGAGCACACAGCAGGCACTGCTACCTTACGTTGTTAGAATTGGTGCCATTCTTGAAAACAACCATTCAATGCGTTTGGACAGTACCACAGCCTATGGGAGCACTGCCTTCTATTTACATTGGCAAACCATTTATGTTGGTTTTAAAACTACATATTATGCAGTATTTGCTAGTTTGCATCAAACAGGTTTATGAATGTTTAAGAACATTCTCCACACCCATAGAGAACCAAACCTACAGTATGTACGTTCTCCAATCAGTAATATATATGTATATGTATTGTGGAGTACCAAATGGCAGGATAGCAATGAGGCAAATCCAGGCTACAACATCTCTTTAGGGTTCCTTCCTGTATTTATTGAAAAAAAATGGAACATTAATAAAAAACTTGCAGGGGTGTTAGCAATATAAGAGTCCTTTAAATGAAAAAAAATATAGCCTCCTGGATATCAAAACAGATTGTTGAAGCTGGCTTCCAAACCAGAGCACAAACAGGCACAAACCCAGAGAAAATGGCTCACACAGTCACAGCTTTGACTGATTAGCACCAGAGAGATCAAATAGGCCTATGGGCTCAGGAAAAAAAACATGGGACCCGGGATTGGGGATCTGCCCCACCCTACTGTTTCAGATTCCTAGTAAACCCAGCCCCAGAGTGGAATTTTTTTAATAACCAACAAGGAAACATGGAGGGTCCCTGCAAAAACATCATTGTTGGGTTTACCTCAATAGCAATACCTGATAAACTGTGGAACCACATATTTCCCATCCACACTTTGCCTAGTAACACAGATGACCTCTTTGTCCCTGTGTTACAGTATATAGACTACCACCATTACAGACAATGCACCCACACTGTGCCCAGCTCTGCACAAAGAAAGCTCAGTTAAAGTGTCTTGTTTATGTTTTTTGCAGCCCTCAGTGGTTTTAAGATTTTAACATAACAGGGTTCCCCCCTACTTAATAACATATCCTTTGGGTAAAGATTTACATTTTAATACTTCAGGAAACATTTAGAACCCCATTTTTCTGGGATAAAGTGTCAGGTAATAATATAACCATCTTTCCCAAAGTTCTATTCTGGATCTAGCCCATGGTTTCACTGGAGCTTGACTTGCTAGCTATAAAATGATTGCACGGAACTGCAATGAGCTGTAAGTAATTGGTAATGCCTTGCGTAGACAACCTAGGTCCTGATCTTGGAGGAGCAATTATACCTTTGGGTTTTTACCTGAGATTAAATGGATTCAATTTTTCAAAGCTTTGTAGTCAGATGGATACCAAAATTGGGGCACTTGGTAAGTGGTTATGTACCCTGTTATTACCTCTCAGATGCCATAATTGTACTGAGCTGAAAAGACTGGATTATGTGTTTTAGGCACAATTTACTTGGCACAAGACAACCTTTACTGCCCAGTGCCACCAAAGCTAATTCATGCTAATCTTTCAACTCGGAATTGTGGTAGGAGGAACAGGTTCTGCTTTCTTTAGAAGCAAAGATATCAGGGTCCAAAAATCTGAAGCCAAAATGTGGACAACCAGTGTCTCCAACTGTGGTCTTCAGAGCTTGCAGATTTTCAATTTTGCTAATAAAAGACTTCACTTCTTTATATATGTCTTTAGAAATACTATGTACCATGGACTCTTCCACTCTGTGGTTTCTTCTACTATCTGTGTCTCTCCTCTCCGGAAATTTTCTGCTGCTGAAGGACTCTCCTCTTCTCAAAATCCTATGTGCCTCTGGAGAATATAGCTCCTTCCAGTAACAAAAATTGACTTTTTGAACATGGTTCAGAGATGATATACTGTATTTTTCGCACTATAGGACACACCTGACCATAGGACGCACCTTGGTTTAGAGTAGGGAAAACAAGAAATAAAATATTCTGAACCAAATGGTATACTAAAATATTTAATAATATCTAGCAGGATAATATTTCTACAATGTAAAGTCAACAGCGGTAGGTAAAGTCAGCAGCGGTAAGAACGTTCATCACTGTCATTAACAAATGAGGAGAGACTTTAAGGTTCAAGCCCTCTTCTAGTTTTCTGGAAATCCCAAGAACTCATCATCGCTAGTGTCAGAATTTATGAAGCTCAGTTTCTCACAATCATTGATATCACTTCGCTGTCCTCATATATGATATTATCTTTAAATCCATCTAAGGTATTGCTAATGCCACATTTTTTGAATGACTGTATATCAGTTTTGTCCTTCACTGATTGCCATGATATTTTAACTCATTCACAAACTTGAGTGATAATGGGCCTCTTCATTCGTCCAGTAGGAGTCAGATCATGATTACCAGCAGCCAAAAAATTTGTTCCACTCCTCTCTCATAAAGACTTTAAATAGTTTGATGATGGAAATGTCGAGAAGTTGCAACTGGCTTATAAGACCCCAGGAATTACAGCTGAATGAGTCTTCACTTCTCTTCACAAATCTCTTTTTTGTAGTTTCGCTAAGATTTGCGCTAAGCTGGTTAAGCACTAATAAAGCAGTTTTTTTCAGAAGCCCTCCAGGGCATTTGGATCACACTTTTTCAACCTATACTCTCATTTCATTTTCGTCTATCCATTCTTTCTCATGAACATGTACAACAACTCCTTGTAGAATCACTTCTTTTGGAGAGTTTTTCCTTCTTGAAAATTAACATCGGTGGCCGTCTACACAGCAGAACAACACAACAGTGTAAGGTGTATTCTCATGTCCTGATGTTTTCACGGTTATGATTTTGGCACCTTTCGGATCAACTTCTTATTAGATGGCACATCAAAGGTTAGATGGCACTTCATCCATATTACCAATCTGGTCAATTTTAAAATATTTTTTCTTCCTATCATCAATTACAAATTTATGAAAAGACAAAATCTTAGATTCATACTCCTTTGGCATTTTTTGCGTGATTCTAGATTTGGCGCACATCACCTCATAAATCTGTAACACCACGATGGTGATCCGGTAAAATCTTGAAAGTCTTTCTCTACAGCAATGCATTTGGCTTCATGTATTATCATTTTTGTAGAAACTGAGAAGCCATTATTACGGTGACATGTGATCCATTCTTTCATGTCCATTATTCAACTGGTCCAACTGTTGCCGTTTTGCAGCATGCCCACGAAATGTATGCTTACTTTTATCTACTTTTTGCAACTGATCCTCCTGTTTCCTCCACTCTTTTATCATTTTTTTAGTTGGAGGTGGCCCAAAATGTCTCTCCGCTGCTCTGTTTCCATGTTCTTTAGCATATTTTACTACTTCCAGTTTAAAAGTAATTTTATATTTAAGTCTTTTCTGCTTTTGACATCCACCAACAGCCTATAATAATCCACTGTGCCTGCCCATGTTGGTACAGTGTAGTACATACCATTCCCCTCACGCCACATACTCCCTTTTAAAATAAAATACCGGTGTTTACCGTATATTTTTTAAAATGTATCAGTTTTAGTTCAAACCATAACAAACAAAGTACGGTAAATCCAAAACCCTTATGAATTCTCTGAAAAGCCCATTAACATCAAAGCTCAATAATTTAGATTTTTGATTCATAATAACAATAAAAGAGTACTGGATAAAAATGCAAAGCTGCTCTCTGTTTACAAATGGGAAAATATAGTAAAAGTACACTCTAGTCAAACATTTACATGTTATTTTAGCTCACTCATGGCACATAGCTTACCTGTACAATGACAAAGAAAGAAAGAAAAAAAAAAAAGAAAAAAGGAAAGAAAAGAAAGAAAGACGGACTGGCTGTATAGCTTCTTAAGACGCACATGCATTTTCCCCCCACTTGGCGTCCTATGGAGCGGAAAATACAGCAATTTATTTCATTTATTCAATTTATTTTGCACAAACTTTTTATTAATGATTAATATTCCTAATGTTTTATTGAACCTTGCATTATATATGGGGATTTCTGCCATTCAAGAGCCTTTGAAAACACTTCTATTCAGAGCAAACATCTCACAGGTGGACACATTAAAGCGTTTAAATCTCAAAACAAACAAATACCACAAAAACAGGCAAAACAACCTAAACCAAAAATTGTAATTGCATTAGTATATCAAATGGAGGCTTTTACTGACCTCATACACCTGGTGTACTCATGCAAGTACCAGTTTCCTAATGGCTAGAAAGGGTTACACAGACCAGAGGATCATGGGCAACTTACCACTCTAACATATTCGGTTAAAGCTGAACCTGGAAGGTGGGGATATAATCAGATACATTTAGTCACCAATGCTGCCATGCTGTAACTCACTTTCCCATCTCCTGAGTTACCTGCTCACGAGAACCATTCTTTCCATATGGAAAGGAAACCAATTCCCTTTACCTAAAGTTACCATTCTTGCTGGAAACGTTTCTGTGTAACTCCTGAACTGATGTGAATCTCCTAAGGTGGCATCAATATATCTATTTTAAAATGAGATGTAAAAGGCAAGGTAAGGCCAGCCAAAGAAACAGACAGAGGAAATATCAAACGCACCTTACTGAATATTTTTTCAGTATAAACAAACTGATGGTTACAGGTTCCGAGGTATATGATTTTACAAACAAGGAGAATGTAATAGGGAAATGTCAAATACAAAAGGGATAACAGTTTCCAAGAATGGACACTAGGTGGCATCTAAGGTTTGCAAGAAACACTTGGCAAACTGCACTAAGTTCAAATAGCAAATATCACTTAACTGTATATAGTTTTAGAAGTCTGCAAGCTCCTCATGATGTGTCTTCCACAACTGGATGCACACAGTGAATTGCACAAACACTTGTGTGGAATCGGCTACCCCACTGGAACCCTAGGACAGTGACAGCCGACAGAATACACCTGATCACAGTAGCTGAGTCTTTCAGGAAGCACTTGTGCTATTTTGGTCCACAGCTGCCCGAACGCCGCATCAACAGGAAGGGACCGTACAATCTGGCCGCAGCTCACATGCTCAGCTACTGCTGCTCCAATAACCACCATTTCCGCTCTTTGATCCAAGAAGTTGGACTGTAGCAAAGCCCTTCCATGGGCACGGTAACCCATACAACTGTGGGCCCCCGTGTTGCTCATACAAACATTGTGTGATAAGGGGAGCAACCCATAGCAGCGTGCACTGTGTGGTTATATTTACAGACTACTTCAGCTAGGTAGTCTGTACATTTTCTCTGTCTCTCCCCGGGCTAGTCCTCTCAGTACGGTGGTACGGCCACTGCAAACTTGGTGAAGTGGTCCACCATTACCAAAACGTTATTGTATCTATCTTCGGACATGTCCAGCGTCAGAAAGTCTACGGTCATCACTTCAAGTGGACACGACTAGTGTTGGTCGAATAGCTCACTATTCGATTCAACAGCTATTCGGCCGAATATAGCAAAAAATTTGGGTGGTCGAATTCGAATCCCATTAAAGTCAATGGGAGAAAAATTCGGGTTTGTTTTATCGTAGCACTGTGTAGAGCTTCTAGAGCCTCCAAACAGATGTAAAAAGATACATTGTAAAAGGATACATAAAAAGATACATTGTAAAGAGATACATTGTAAAAGGATACATAAAAAGATACATTGTAAAGAGATACATTGTAAAAGGATACATAAAAAGATACATAACACTATTCCATACCCCTGTGCTTACATGAATATTAAAGTGCACCCGTCAAATCAATTTTAGGCTAAAGCTAGGTACACACTTCCAATAATTATTGTTAGAAAATGAACGATTACGACCGATCAACGATTATGCACGATTATACTTGAACAATCATATTGTGCACAATTCTGTACATGCTGTAACAATATGATTGTTCATATATAATCCACCAAGAATGTCCACACGCTAGATACAATCATTTGAACGATGCAGGGAGGGACATGTAAAGGAGAAAGTGTACCGCAGAAACATGCACGATCACTGAATGACTGTATACACGATAGATAGTGAAAGATCGTGGGCCAATCAGATTCACCGTGACAGTCATTCATTTCCAACTACAATCCTCGTTCGTCGGTGTCCTTGGTCCCTTTTTTTGGCCAATCGGTCGTTTCTAACGATAATTATTGGACGTGTGTATGCAGCATTAGTCTACACAGACTGCATTCCCATGGGCTAATCTACACCAGGACGTTTCCTTCAGGCACGTTATCTTAAACTTGCTTGCAACATTTAAAAAATTAAAACGCTGGATAAACGTGGGAAAACGCTTCCATTGAACTCAATGGAGGCTTTTTCAAGCGTTTTTAAGCTTTTATGAAAGCTTTTATTGAAAACAATGGGGGCTTTTATAAACATTTTTAGCAGGACTTTGGAATCTGGAAGCCCTTTTTAATAAGGAGACTCCCAGATCTCCACCGCCCCACCCTGGGGAATGAGTACAGGGGTACATAAATCCCCTTACTCATTCCCTGAAAGGGTTAAAATATAAGTAAAAAATAGGACAAGGCTTTAATTTAAAATTATTTTATTAATGTGTGTGTTTGTGTAATTTAACTTTTTTTTTTCCTTAAACTATTTATTTCGTATTAGTTTTTTATTTTAAACTTGTTTTTTTTTTTATTTTTTACAGGTTATCCTACAATGACATTATGAATCATAATGTCATTGTGGGATTCCTGGACCGTGGGAACTGTGCGGTCACAGCTAATTGAAAGCAGGTGCCTTCAATTAGCTGTAACCGCAGGCAATAGGAGGGCAATGAATGGAAATACTATGTTCATTCATTACCTCTACTGCTCTATGATTGGCTGAGAAATAGACCAATCACAGAGCAGTAGAGGTATGAATGGAGATAGTATTTCCATTTAACCTCTATTGCCCTCGTATTGGCTCCAGGATCAGGGGAGCAGAGCTGTCAGCATAAAGCTCCGCTGATTGCTCTGGTCCCTGAGGAAAGGGAAAGCCTGATCAGGATTTCCCTTTCCTCAGCAACTCAGGGAGCAGAGCAATCAGCAAAATAATAAAACTAAAAATAAAATATTTTTTTTTTTTTCCTCCCGAATTTTTGATGTCGAATGCAGCAAAATTCGGTTCGGGTATACCCGAATTCGAACAGCCATATTCGGGTCGAATATAGGGACAACCCGAATTCGAACATCAACACTAGACAAGACATGTGTCATCGGGGGAACCTGGGTTTCAGCTCTCTTCATTACCGCACACACAGCACACCTTCGGCAGAGTTCCTCGTTCAACTGGAACAAACCTACATATGTTGCTTGTCTCTTAAACCATGCAAATGTTTTATGAACCCCCCAGTCTCTGGCTTCCACATGAATTCTCTCCGCCACAGACAGAGCCCTCACTCTTGACCGCTTGACCTGCCAGGTCATGAGGAGTAATGAGGAAACATCATCCTGTGGTACAGTATCCCTTCCCTCAAAACTAAACGGGTCCAATCTCGTAACAACTTATTAGTCTCTGGTAGGAGATTTGCCCTTTCTCTAGGCCCAGGCCACCAATGCGAGTGCACGCCTTCTATCAGAGGGGCAATAACAGGATCCTCTTTCTGTACTACAGCCCAATTGTCCTCTTCTAAAACCTGGATTGTGCTTACCCAAGGCTAACCCTTGGGTCTTCCCCCAGCCAAGTCAGGGATTTCCACCTCTTCTGACTATTCATTCACACTGTGGTGAGGCCTGCCTACAGGGTGTCAAGACAGGGCATCTACAGCTTGGTTACTCTTCCCAGGGTAATTATGCATGGTAAAATCAAACTTGTCTGGACGAGCTGCCCAGCGCTGCTCCAAAGCAAATATTTTCATTGTCTGCAGATACACCAATAGATTATTGTCCTTCCAGACCTCAAATTTGGGTCCCGTCAGGTACTCGGCAAAACGCTCAGTGACTGCCCAGACAAAAGCCAGCGATTCCAACTTGAAGGAACTATAATTCACTGGATTCCTTCCGGCCGGGTGTAAACTTCGACTGACATAGGCAATGACCTTCTCCTGCCCATCTTGTACTTGTGAAAGCAGTGCTCCCAAGCCTTGTGTGCTGGCATCAGTCCTTAGAAGGAATGGGGGAGTGAAGTCAGCAAAGGCTAACACAGGAGCCGCCATCAGCTGTTGCTTCAGTAACACAAACGCCTCCAGTCATTCCTTCCTCCATTCAACAGAGATTCAGCCTCCTTTTTGACCTGCCCCATGCAGTAAATTCTGGATCAAGGCAGCATGATGGGCGTACTGCTTATAATACCCATTCCCAGATAATACCCAGTCAGATCTAGAAAGGCTCTGACTTCTGTCAAGGTAGAGGGAGGTCTCCACTCCTGTATAGCCCTTATCCTCTCGGGGTTGGGCCACACACCTTTCTTTGAGATCATGTGACCTAGGTATTCGATTTCTTGCTTAAAAAAATGACACTTCTTCGTCTTCAGTTTCAGCCCATAGCTGTGCAAGTGAGCCAACACTGCCTCCAAATGGGCTAGATGCTCTTCAAGGGTGGCAGAGAAAATTACCATTATCATGGAGATAGACTAGTATACTTTCCAGGTTCGTGTTGCCCATACAGTGCTCTATAGTCCTCTGGAAGGTGGCAGGTGCATTGTTCAGCCCGAATGGCATCCTCTTAAACTGTTTCAGTTCCATAGGAGTGACAAAAGTGGTTTTTGGTCTGTCTGCCTCAGCAACTGGCAGTATTTACTGGCCAGATCAAGTGTGCAGAAACATTTAGCCTTGCCCAATGCAGCAAGGGGTTCTTCAATCCGGGGCAGGGGGTAGGCATCCTTTGTGGTGACAGCATTCAAACACATGTACTCCACAAAGAAACTAAGGGTGCCATTCTTTTTCTTGACCAACACTATTGGCACTGCCCATGGACTCCTCAATCACCCCTCGAAAACCTTGAAGTTTAAGGTAGGCCACCTATTGTACAACTACGTCTTCAATTAATGAAAGTTGAGCCACTGCTGTACCAGGGGCTAGGTGGAGGGGAAGAGCGTGGGTGTTCTGAATTCTAATAAGAACTGTGCCCCTTCCAACTACTGCAAGAGTCCTGCCAATACATGGTCCTCGTTCAATGGACTAAGGTTCCACCAGAACATTGAGACCTTGTAACTGGTGATGTGAGCTGACATTCATAGGAAGGACCCACTCTTGTCTAGGTGGCACTACCACATTTGTCCCAAAGGGCATGCCTCCCAGCTCCCCAGTGGCTCCTGAGCATGAAATAACCGCTTGACTTCCCTGGGAAGTGTGCAGGACATCATTTTGATGGCTCAGCCCTCACCCCACGTATGATGTTCATGCTCAGTATTGTCTGCACACTCTCCTTGCAAGCATTTTGGGTGATCACTATACCCTTTTGGCCAAGGTTTGGCCCTACAATTCTACTTTCATCCAAGTGATCCCCACCACTTCTATGGGAAGTTCAACGGCAGCAGTCAATGAGATCCACGTGGCATTTGAACTCATCTTCTTGTTGGGGAAGCACTGCTGGAAAAGCGAAACCGGAAAGATAGTGACTTGGGAGCCGGTATGAAAAAGGCACTCTATCTCCCGGCCATCAAAATGCCCATAAACGATAGGGCAATTCACCACCACATCCCTGTTCCTCAAATACTGAGTCATATCACCATGCTTCTCCTAGTCCAACTCCGTTCCTTCCAAGAAAGCATCAGCTTAGGGCCCCTATAGAGTGAACTGGGGTCTGTGCACATTGTGCAGCAGTTCCAAAGGTCGTAGGCACCTGACCTACATTAGGACTCATTTTCCTGAACTTAACTCGTTGCATTTTTGCACCAGTAATGTTTATGAATATCCCTAACTGGATCCCCTATTGGAATCATTATTCTTGGTCCACTTGTCTATTATGAGATAGTACTGTTCACCATAGCCTGGTTTGTGACATGAAGGTTTTCTTTCACATTTTAGGGTTATAAAACCCTTTCTTTCTGATATCAAATTAGCCTTTGTCTTCACTTGGCTAGTCCAAGTTTCTCGGCAATATTGAACCTGGATCTTTCTGGTCAACTTTTTTTTCTGGATTATCACACTAGTGGGCTACGAAGGCTTCTGTGTAGTGTATCATGTTATGTTATTTTATTATGGTTTAGTGTCTTTGAACTGTCCCCCATATCTTAACAGTGGCGTAGTCTGGATCTTTCAACCATTATTATACATTATATTGATTACTAAGGAACATGCAGTTTTGCCTATGAGGCTTTTTTGTTTCTCCGAGGTTTCTCCATTTAGATATTTTATTTTGTTACTTGCACCCCGTAGGCTTCATATTTATAAACCCATGACCCATGTGGCTATTATCATATTGTTGCGACTCTTTACTTTTTTTTTCTTGCTTACTACATTTTTTAATTTGTTCTGGGAAAGATTATATTCTTTGGTGTGTTTTTTAATTTTTGATAGTTGATACTTGTCTTCTCTCACTTTTAGCATATAAGGAATTTTATAAAATACACTACAATTAACTTAAGATGAGTCATTAGATATTACCCGAGTAGTTTTTTCCTGAAATGAAAATAATGCACTTGCACATGAAGGTTTTCTTTTTCCCTTTGAAAACTGCTTTGGTACATGGATACAGCAGTTGCTAAATCAGCCACAAGATTTCACTGTTTGACTGTTCATATAGGCAGAGGAATCCTGCCAGAATTCAGGGTCTGCAGCAGGAAAACCTTACAGTATTTAGAATGACATTAGGAGGTTTGTATCTTTAAAGTAGGAGTTCAAACAACAAACAAATACCAGTAGATGAGGTATTCCTTAACCACCTGTGTGTTTCACTGATGTCTAGATTTCTGTACCAAAAGCGGTACACTGTATTTCATGAATTTTTTTTTAAATTGTAGACCTGTAACTTACAGAAATATGTCCGAACAGGGTTCTAGTAGATATCATGAATATAAAAAAAGTTTGAAACACACAATCATGTAAAAAAAAAAATTACTTACCTAATAAAATTAAATAAAAAACACAAAAATCAGCTTAAACAAGAATACATAAATAAATCAAAAATACTGAAAATGCAATAATTCGGTATACTGTATAGTGATATATTTTTCTAAAACACCTCCCTAGTGTCCGTCACATACCTATAGACAAATCCACATAAATATATTTTCTATTATTTTGTATTGGATTGGATACAGGACTTTGTATTGAATCCAATACAAAATATTTGAATTTCCTGCTATAACCCCCGTCGACGAGCGCATGCACTGACATCTTCAGGAATCGCTGAGGTACGCGTACGTGAATGCCGGGTGTTCTAATTCTTTCCGGACTTCCGTATTTCCGTGCAAAAAGTGTCACATTTTTTGCATGGAAATGTATTTTAGATTGTAGGCTATAATTCACCGATTTACTCAATAATTATTATAATTCATGGAATTACTGCATAACTCACCGAAATATGTCCAAAATTTTATAAATGTAATAATAAAATTTTTTTTATAAAACATGAAAAAAATTTAAAAAATCTAAAAAAAAATAGTGTATAATATAATGTAACTGTATAGTAGCTCATATAATATATATATAATACAATTATATATATATTATATAAAGATTTCTTTGTATTGGACTCAATACAGCTTTGTTGTATTGAGTTCAATGCAAAGTGATTTGAATTTCCTGCCCCGCCTCCCGCCTGCTCCGACGCATGCAGCGATGTCACTGGGAAACCCCGGAGATCGTTACTGCACACGCCGGGAGAAGACTGAAGGGAAAAGATGTCTCCGGAGGAGCTGCGGGGACAAGGTAAGTATTTTTTTTCAGTTGTAATCCGGATTAAACTGTAAGGCATGTTTATACTTTTAGCTACCCCGACCTTGGTTCGGGGTAAATGATCGTAGAAAGTCCGACTAACCGCCCGGGTGGTTAATAAGACTAAACGTATGGTGCTTGCCAACCCCAGACAAATAAATTTTATATTATATTATTATATTTATAAATAAGGACAAAACAGAAGTGTCTTTATAGGCAAGTTAATGACATTGGATGATAGTGAATTGATTCCAGCAACAATTATTATTATTATTATTTATATTATAAAACAGGATTTCTATAGCCCCAACATATTATGCAATGACAGACCAATACTGACAGTGATAAAGGAGGAGAGGACTCTGCCCTGAAGAGCTTACAATCTAGTAGGTGGGGGAATTTACGCACAATAGAATGGAAGATATGTAGTCGGGGAAGTGATGACCGTTTTAAATAACGGAAGAAGACAGGTAGGCAAGTTTGAAAAAATGGGTTTTGAGTGCTCTTTTAAATTAGCAGAATGTAAGAGCAAGCTGGATAGGACGAGGAAGACCATTCCAGAGAGTTGGGACAGCTCTAGAGAAGTCTTGTATCCGTGTATATATATATATATATATATATATATATATAAATGTCTCTCACTATTCACTATATATTACAGCCAATTATCACTATTTGTGAGATCTGGTCCTCAGACTCTCCCTTGGAAGTCACACAATATTTTTTCAGTCGATCAACCATCTGACATGTGAGTCAACCACTTATATCTCTCCTTATTTCTCATTTTGCTTTAGAAGTAAAAATTTCCTATGGTTGATACCCTTATTGATCTCTCAAAACTAAATACTGATTTTCATTAATATTCTTGTGTATAATAAATTATCCACTTTACCAGACTACCTCCTAATAATAATAAGATATTAATATTAATAAGATATTACCTACTGCATTGTAATAGACAGTGATGTTCTGATAACTATACTTTATTGCAAATTGATTTATGTAATAATATGAAATATTATGTGCTAATATAATTATTGTTTTCAGTATAACTATGCATTGCCAAACATTACTGTACCCCAGAGGAAGCTCCTTGCAGGCGAAATGCGTCGGGTATTCTTCGGAATGTTTGCTAGCCACAGATTTCCAAGCTACAGTCTGGTTTTATTGACTTGTTTTTGATACTTGTGACTACAGGCATGGCTTTTATATGGATCACTTACGATTCTAAGGATCTGAAATATTGACATTGTACTTTGGAAAAGCACTGTATTACAAATACAAGAATCTTGCCTATAAAGACCCTTCTGTTTTGTCCTTACTTATAAATACTTATAGGAGTTAAAAAACAAATCACCAAAAAAAAAAAAATCACCAAAAAAAGTAATTAGACAAGGTTTGCTTTGCTTTTTTTATGTTTATGTAAATGTAATGCAACAAATAGACTGGGAAAAGAGAAGGATGTATTTATGGTTATCAGTCATTAAGAGCTCTACTAATAAATTATTATCAAAATCTAAATTTGTCCGAAATTTCGTAGACAGATCAAAACTCTACAGTCCTATTAAAACACTGACTCGTTCTGCCAACTAGTAACCAATTGGCAAAAGTTCACAGTTGACACAATTGGAAATGAATAGGAAGAAAAAGGAAATTATGAACTAGTTCAGAAAGAATTGTCAGGGAAGTAATTAGGGCAAAGGGAAATCTTCTGCAGAAGTAGAATTTATGTAATAAAATTAGATTTAATACTGACTTTTATATGCTTTTCATGTATTTCGGATTCTTTTTCCCTCTGAAACTATAGCACTTTAACCTCCTTGCCGTTAAGCCCGACCTTCGTGCGGGCTCAAAAAAGTTGCTCTTTTCGTTAAGCCCGAGATTTTCCGTACATTAAAATCCCCACTTACCCAGGTAAGTGGGGATTTTAATGTAGGGAAAATCTCGGTCCCCCTGTGCTCATCCAGCGTCGGGTTCGTGTTCCAGCGTCGTCCTCTGTCAATCGTCGTCCGTCGGTCTTCGTTCCCAGTGTCGGGTGCCTTCTCGTATACCAGCGGGACCAGGTAAGGAGCCGGCCGGCATCTTGTGCTCCGCTGGCCGGCCGGCGGAACACAAGATGCCGGCCGGTTTCTTACCTGCTCCCGTTTATAAGCACAGAATTATTGTAATATGAAAAAGATTTAGAATTTCTATCAAAATTTACTTACTGCTTGTGTTCTCTGGGGATTAGGTCTCTGTCATTTTTGGGGTAAATCCTTCCAATAGGATTGCTACATATGTAGCAATAATCTAATCAAGGTTCTGTCTCTTTACAGGCATCATATAAAGAAAAATAGAAGGGTGACTGGAGTATGTTTTTAATGTTATGTTCTCTCTAAAGGTTTGGTAATTATCTGATTCAAATTTGAACTCCTCCTGCAGCCAGCATGCAGCATCATTCTCTTACCCAATCTACTAATCTATTCCCTACTCATAACCTCATCCCATATTTACAACACTTTTGTTTTGTGGTGTCACCTGCTGCAAGTGACCCATTCTTAAAAGTCATTCCAAACCCAAATCCCCAATTCTTCCAGCTTGTTCTCCATTCAATTTTAATTAAGACGTACTGGTAAGCCCACTAATTAGTTAACCCTACTCAGTTCTAGGTATCTCTATGCAACTATTGGGCATGTCTTATTAAAGCTCTCCAAGACTGGAGAAGATAGTCTATCATGGGAGAACCTGGGTGATCCAGAAAATCTGAAATGGATCTGGCCCAGGCTTTGCAAAAATTGTGGGGGGGGGGGGGGGGATAACAAACATTGGGCTGTCTACTGCTATGGGACATTTTAGAGGAAGGTAGAACTTTAATACAAAACAAAAATCTGAAATACGACAGTTAGCCCAGGGACAGACAGGGGATGTGTGTGTGTGGATGGGGGGGGGGGGGGGGAAGACCATATGACAAGGTCTGCGAATATTTGTTTGAATAAGGGACCATCATTTTTGTTATTAAGTTGGTGAGACGTGGGGGTGAGCCTTATGGTAATGTCTCTGCTTGCCACTCCAAAGCAAAGGCCTGTTTCATAGAGGAAATGGTAGCTTGATCAAGGTTAATGTTCAATGCCATTGATTTGGAGCGGTTACCCTATAGGTCTAACAGGTCTGCAAACTGTTGGAGGATTTTAAATAGATTAGGGATTGAGATTAGTGATGAGGTAAGGTACATAAAGTTATCATCTGCGAAGAGGGCACATTTATGCTTCTGTGGGGATATAACCTCCCCACATTTAATACCTTTCATGTCAGGGCAACTCTATATGGCAATTGCTAGCAGTTCAATTGCTAGCGCAAACAACCAAACAAGGGGTAGAACTGACAGGAAAGGCTATAAAATTACAGTAGCCATTGGCAGGGCTGGAATTAAACCAGGAACTAATCTGCTTCTATCCTCTTCCACTGTGCTCAGCCCCAGTTTATGCACTAGGGATGATGAGGAAAGTCTATCTGAGGCTGCACAGCTAAAGGGAATTGGGGGATGCAGTGAGCTGCTTATCAGAAGGCAGACATCTAATTCCTTAATCTCCTTCCTGCTAAAAGTAACAACACTGGTCAAAATAAACAGGAATCTAATGACCATGATATCAGGTAAACTGACCTGAGAGTCACAAATTGCTTATTGCTAATTGCCCTGGTGAAGAAAAATAGAAGCAGAGAGCTACTCTGATGTAATGAAATAATTGTCTGTTTTTGAACCAATAAACCGTGATTGAAGAATGCCTCGGCAATATTTCAACAGGACCAGAACACCCTGCATTCACAGTTTTCTGGGAGTGATTCAGCCTAGAAGTTTCAGGTAGGTGTTGTGTAGGACATGTCATTGTATTTTTTCCATTTTATTTTAGAATATTCAGTTAAATCACTGTATAAAAGAAATTAAATATTCATTGGAATTAAATGAACAAGTCCCTTTTATGATAAAAATGGGGAATACCTCAATCGTTACAAAATAATAAACAAAGTATTCATCGATGAACTAACTAGACTTGATGTGGATGTTGGAAATTTTACCCCATGGTCATCTGAGGATTAGCAGTTTCACATCAACTCACAAGCTATATTGTGGAAACACAACCAGGTAAATGCACCTGTTTTACTACTGATACATTGGGGCTGATTTATCACGTGAATGTGCGTAAGCTCACTATGCGAATATATGCTCCCCTGGACATGGCGCATTACCGCAAGCCCGGGTCGATTGCTAGTGCACTCGCCTGCTGGCTTACAGCATGGATCAATGAGCAGTGGTGTCGAGAACTCACCAATTAAGGTAATTAATTTTCAGCTGCGCGATTCAGGAGTATCTGTTAAGCTCTGTCAATGGTGAAGTCATAGCAATCAATCAATCAGGGGAGCAGAGCTGTCAGCATAGTAAAGCTCCGCTGATTGCTCTGCTCCCTGATTGGCTGAGGAAAGGGAAATCCTGATGATGCTTGAGCTGTCATCAGGGTTTCCTATTTCTCAGCCAATCACTTGAATGGCACATGAGTGATCAGAAGGGGAATACCGGTATGAATGGCACATGAGTGATCAGAAGGGGAATAATCTTTCAGAAACTCTTTTTCTAGATTTTCCTCCTTTAAAATTGGGTGCGTCTTATATTCCGGAGCGTCTTATACGGCAAAAAATACGGTACGTAACAAAAACTGTCTGGATCATCAAGGCAAGTTCTAGGCATGATGACAAGTGAAATCAATCGCAGTTAATGTAGTATCTAACCTTAAAAAAAGAAAACTGTGTTTTAAAACACTCCAAATCACCCAAATCTCTATTTAAATTCCCCATTTACAGATGCAGAAACTGTAAAACATTGTGAAAAGAGCAACATTTAAGTTTTGTAAAACTCATACCCAACATAATTTAAAGCTTTTAAACCATCTTTAAACCAACACAATTGCACCTTCTTACTATGCGGCTGGTTTATTAAAGTTCTCCATGACTGGAGAAGATAGACTATCATGAAAACCTGAAGTGAATCTGAACCAGGATTAAAAAAGATTAAAAACATTTGTTCTGGCCTCCCGGCATTGTGCGATGAGTGTGTGGCTAGACAGTCAGCTAAACAATTGTCAGAATCTTCAATAAATGGACACTTTCTTGTGTATTTACTGAGAAATTCTAACTTTATATAACGTTTCATATTATATTTCTTATATTTGTGAAACTGCAATACAATACAGATAACAGAGCATTGATACATATACATAATAAACAATAATTACCACATTTAACATTAGATAAACAGTGGCTGAGAACTTACAGACATATCAGGTCTCAGGCCTGATGTAGGACAGTCACTTCTAACACACAGGAGAGTGAAGAAATCTAAGATGGAGGTTACCTCAGAAGACTTCCAGAGTCAAAGGTTACTTCCTGGTTACCCTGGTTACATAACCCCCTAGAGCAGGGGTGTCAAACTCAAGTACACAGTGGGCCAAAATTCAAAACTAAAACAAAGTAATGGGCCAAACTTGAATCTAAAATAGCACCGTTACTACAATTTCCTGCGTCAAGAAAATAGTCTAATGCGGGGCTTAATGTTATGAGTGGCTGGAACTCCCTCTTCACTGAAATAGCATCGCTACTACAATTCCCTGCGTCTATAAAACATTCCAATGCGGACCCACGCGTAGGCAGAGAGTCCGCTGGTCTATAGATGCGAGTGATTCTGGGAATTGTAGTAACGGCGCAATTTCAATGCAGTGGCAGACTAGCTGCCATTCATATTCGGGATTCTTTTGGGGGCCAAAAAAAAAGGACGTTGCAGGCCAGATTTGGCCCGCGGGCCAAAGTTTGACACCCCTGCCCTAGAGACTCCAATATACATGCTATAATGGAAATGCAAGTAGATGGCAAAAGTAAAATAGAATGCAATATTAAAAAAAGACCATACGTTTATATGGGCAGAACAACATTTGTTAACTAATAGCAGATGATTTTAGAAAATCTATTCCAAGTTTGCTGGATCACCCAGGTTCTTCCATGATAGTCTATCTTCTCCAGTCTCAGAGAGCTTCAAGAAATCTGGCCTAATGATTAAAATTAATTTTGCTGGCAATGAATGGTGACACAACACTATAAATATAGATATCCTCATTTTGTATCCTAATTTCTTCAGGTTCCAGTGTCTTTGTGCTCTGAACATTGTTTGCCTGGAAGAAGAAAAAGGCTCAGAGCAACAATATATACCTGCTGTTATGATTGTGTTCCATGTTCAGAAGAAAAAATATCCAATAGTACTGGTATACCTGCTCCTTGTTTAGGTTTTACAAATTTTACATGGGGATTTTTAAAAACACAACTCCACGAATCCTAACATGTCTAACAGGGGTTCCAAACTCTCCATAGAGAATCATTGCATATTCAATAGAAAATGCAAATATTCAACAGCTCAGCCGGTTTCAACAGAAAAGGAATATCTGAAGAATATCTGAGTTTTCTCCCAATGTCAATGAATGTATTATTCACTGGGCCAATGTTGGGTGTATGTGTGCTAATTGTATTTTAAAAGTAGGAAGAAATTTGCCAAAAAATTACAACACCCTACGTTTAGAATACAAGTATTTATGATTCTTTTTCTTTTATTAACTAATGCTGACCTTTGCAGTTTCTTCAGTTTCAAAAGAAAATCCCATTCCAATCAAAACCTTTCAGCATTAGTTGCTCTCTGATGCTTTGTTCAGCAAATTCATCATGGGTTACACCTAAGATATCTGTCCTCTGCTGCCCTGTTGCTGGATTGGCTGAACAAATGTAAATAAATGAAGTGAGCTCTACTGAAGTGGGTGGCTCTTCTGTCATTGCATTAAGAATGACACAGATGGAGAATAATGTCCTCAACTTACCCTTTGCAGGGCTGGATGAATGTAATTGTGTACATAGAAGAGGCAGTCATTTGGTGCCCTATAATCTCTGTGTGAAGGCCTCAAGCTATTTCAAAGAGGGAACTGTGCTAATTTCTAAAATGGTCAACGTGGTTGAATATTGTACATTTATCCCTGTTTAGTACAATTGTTACTACATTTTGTAAACGGATATGGTCTACATACCTTCCATGCAATATTAACAAAAAGTTCTACAAAAGTTATAAATGAGATTCCCACAGATAGTATAAATTGCATGAAATGCCCAGACGACCCAATTATATGGCCCAATAATAAGCAGAATCATTGTGTGAAAAAAAGTGTGGAATTCAAGATGACTTCCTTGCTGCAATATTTTCATCTGTGACATTTTTTTGTTGTACTATAACGGGTCTAACATTGGGATTATTTATTTATCATTGGGACACTCCTATTGTTAAAGCTAATAACCGCAACCTGAGCTACGTTCTCCTGGTCTCCATCATGCTGAGCTTCCTCTGTGTGTTCTTGTTTCTTGGCCGTCCAGTAGACATAACCTGCAAGCTGCGTGTAACATCTTTTGGTGTTATATTCTCAGTAGCTGTTTCTTCTCTACTTGCCAAAAGTATCATGGTGTGCATTGCTTTTAAAGCCACCAGACCTGGGAGTTCCTGGAGGAAATGGATGGGAGTGAAATTACCCAATTCTGTAATGTGTGTGTGTTCACTGGTTCAAGTCATAATCTGTGTCACTTGGTTGTCTATTTCTCCCCCCTTCCAGGATGAAGACATTCACTCCTTTCAGGGAAAGATCATCATTCAGTGTAATGAGGGCTCAGTTTTTGGTTTCTACTCTGTTCTGGGATATATGGGGCTTCTGGCAGCTGTGAGTTTCATCACAGTTTTTTTAGCCAGAACATTACCGGACAGTTTTAATGAGGCCAAGTACATCACCTTCAGCATGCTGGTTTTCTGCAGTGTGTGGATTGCCATGATCCCCGCCTATCTGAGCACTAAAGGGAAATATATGGTGGCTGTGGAGATCTTTGCTATTATAGCATCAAGTGCTGGACTTTTGGGCTGTATATTTTTTCCTAAATGTTATGTAATTCTATTCAGGCCCGAAAATAATAGAAAACAAATCCTTTTGGGAGTAAAACAAAAGCACTGAATATTAATTTTTTTACATTTTATTAGTAATGTGTGCAGTTTTTTTAAAATATTGTGATAACACGTTGCTATATTTGAATCAGCTTTTAAATGTTTATCTGTAATGTCATATAAAATTATAACCATATACAGTGCTCCTTAAAGCAACATACTACTTATTAAGTAAGAAATTAAAAATAAAAAAAAGTCATTATAACTTCTTTCATTACGATTAGTATTTAGAATTGAAAAAAATAGTGTACTGGTCTTGTGTAAAAGCATCCAGAATTACAGAATATCAGACCCAAGGAATATGAAATATAACGGTCAAAATTGTTTCTTTCACACTCTGATAGTCGACCTACGTGCTTTCAGTTAATCTAAGTAGGCCTCAAGGTCATCAGTTTCTGTTCTGGTTCTGAGGTAACTTCCACTCCATGGTGCTGCTGTTACTTTTCAAGCCCAAATCACTTTCCCTACCACATGGAGTTTGGTCCCTATCTATTTACATTTAGAGGAAATCCCTTTTTAGGCATCCCTTGTGGGAACATTGGACCTCATTAAAAAATGTTTCATTATTTCCTGTTATGGTCACAATTGTTAGTTTTCACCAGAACTAAAAAAGCCTTTTGGTGTTGAATAAAGGTCTTTGTTTAAACCGAATTTAAACCAATGTGTGTTTTCAACAGAATATTGATTCACCTTAGTGGGTGTATGTCACGAATATAATTTGTGACAATTTATGTAAATATTTATGGGTTAAATTTGAAGTGTACAAAGAGAGATAACACAAAGACTTGTAAGTTAAATAAAATATTTTACTATTTAATAATAAAAAACAGATAGATATAACAAAGCAATAACAAAGAGTTAGAGATTCAACAAAAACAATTAGCTGCAGAAGTGAGTTGTATTCAGCCAAGGAGTCACGCAATTTTTATGGCTTGGCAGATGATCAAAAAAACATGTTGAGTTCTAGTTGAGACTACTTAGGTGTGGCACCGTGTTTTAAACTACCGAGGAATTAAGACAATGGCCAGTTGTCACGAATAACAGGGAGGGAAGGGTAACAGAAAGGTTTACTCACTACTAGGCCTCAAATGACTAGGGAAAAGGGAATGGTCACCCCTTGCAGACACCCTAATCTAGCCCTAACTCCTAACCGTATGAGTATCCCCTGATGGTGAGAATACTCATACACAGGAACCTAGTCCCTACTAGCCCTGTATAGCCCTAGCAGTAGTGTCTGGCTTGAGACTACTGGTTCCTTTCCCCTATGAAAGACCCAGTGTCACCCTGAGGCCTAGTAAACAACTAAATAACCACAAAACACCAAAACACCAAAAGTAAAGCAACTTATCTTATTAGCAGATATAAACAGGAACTCTGAATGGCGCAACACTCCAGCTATTCACAACCCAGCAGTGAATATCAACCGCACAGCATGAAGTGTGAGGCCAGACTAAATGGAGGAGCAGTAATGACCACCAGCTGCACCTGATACAAGGGGAGTGGTCATTACAAACAACAACACAGAAACAAGTAAAAACAGACTGTCAGATAATCACACATGCAGCTTGTCTGACAGATCCTCAAACTTCCTTCACAGAAGGGACCGTGACACCAGTGCTTGACCAGTACTTACCAATGATCTTTTTACCTTATAAGGATGCCAGTTAATGGAAGAGCTGCATTCTTTAGGATGACCTCATATTAGGTATACATATACCAGTATATACTGGTAAAGCATTATTGTTGGTGAGACATTTTTTATATTAAATAAAATTGTGCTAACCCAACTGTGGGGAAAATTCATCTCCTTGGAGTAAGGGTTTTCCTCCTCTGTGTTAAAAAGGTTAAGAAAAGCAATTTTAAAGTAAACTTTAATAAATCTTAAATGCTAAACATCTCACTCCAACCAGATCAGGTGAAATTTATTAAAGAGCACACATCCTTTAGGCACTGCAATGAAAACATTAAATATTTAGGGATTTTTAGATCAGCAGACCCCACCAAACTGTTCAATTATAACTATGAGCTTTTATTGGGTAAGTTGAGGGTGGACCTGGGCAGATATGATATATTGCCTCTTTCTTTTTTTGCTAGACTCAACACTCTTAAAATGGATATACCACCCAGATTGTTGTACATTTTCCAGACGGTCCCAATATACCTACTACCCATGTTCCTCTGTAAAGTGCAGCAAATGTGCAGAGATTTTCTATGGAAAATGAAACGTCCCAGAATAGCCTTACGCTATCTTACTAGACCTAAAGCTCTGGGCGGCGTGGGAGTCCCTGATATCAGATCTTATTACAAAGCAACTATATTGTCCCGTGTAGTAGACTGGTTTCACAACAGAGACAGGAAAAGCTGGGTCCTTTTGTAAAACTTCCTATTTCCCATAGACCTCCCATTCCCTATTACGAGTGGACAGGTCTTCAATACACATACAACAGCCATTACCGATTGTTACCTCAGATCTCTTGAAGGTCTGGGATAGCCTCACTAGGGCAGGTCATGTGTCCACCAAGATAGGACCCATGACTCCCATATTTGATAATCCAGCATTTTCCCTGACACTGAGGGTTAGTAAATTTCTATCCTGGACAGCTCGGGACAATAGGCAGGTATACAGTGTACTACAGAATGGGAGGTTGCCTCCCATTTCGTCTTTAGATGCGGAGATGCAAAGGAAGCCGAATGCGTGGCTGTCCTATAACCAGCTGTCATCGTTTATATCAACACTCCTCAACACACACCGTACACAGAAGTCGTACAGCGCTTGAAATCTTGCTGAGTTCTACAAGTAGGCCAGCCCACGTTATTTTCCAGTTGTATGAAATATTGGTTAGAGTATCCGCTAATAATATCCCCACCTAAACAAAATATTGGAAAGCAGAATTGGGGTCTTCTATCTCCCCAATGGAGTGGGAAAAGGCATTTATACTGACTCATCAAGTGGCTCTACCGCGTAAGGCCCAGGAGACCAACTATAAAATCATATCCAGATGGTATTTATGCCCCACAGATATTCAACGTATGTCTCCCCCAACCCTGACAGATGTTGGCTCTGCCACACTCAACGGGGTACTATGATACATATTTGGTGGGAATGCCCAAAATTCGTAGTTTTTGAGATCGGATCACCAATATATATAGCAGAGTGACTGGTTCAGACTTAAGTAATTCACCTAAAATATCCCTACTATCCATCCTCCTGGGGTCTATAAAGGCTATTAAAAGGGATGTACTTAGGCATTTCCTCACAGCGGCTAGGACAAATATCCCTAGAAAGTGGAAACAATCCACAGTACCGTCCATGAGGGACTGGCTTATAGAATCTGAAAAGATACAACATATGGAATTATTGGTTGCAGAAGATAAGAATATGATGAAGACATACAAGTTGATATGGTCCATATAGGACTGGTTTAAAGAATCGCCCCAATTTAAATTGCTTTGGCCATAAGTCTACCGGAAAAGATGGGCATCGAAGAGTAAGGACACAGTAATGCTTATCCATGGTTTTGGAGAGTGTACAAGGAACAGGCCAGTCAGGCATTCCCATATGCCAAACCAAAAGCTTCCCTACCTGTTCTCGAACTGAGGTATTAGATGCATACCCAGGGTCACCCTGGATAGATAAAGAGAGTAACAATGGAGCTCTCGAGGTTTATTATTTACTGTTTCCATGTGAAAAATGCACATTGGCAAGGTTTCCTTGGATCCCCAGTTTTCACTATATTCTGCCACCTAGTTTATAAGCCTTGTTTTGTTCTCCATGTTCTCCCCCATGCTTTTCTGTACCCCTCCCCTGATTTTCCCTATAGTTGTCCCCAGCCCATATTAACAATAGTTTGTATATGAAAAGTGACACCTGATTTAGGATAGGATGTACTCTCGCCCCTTTTCTTTTGTTGTGTCCCTTTATTTGTGTTATTATATAGTTGAAACTCAATAAAAATGGTTGAAAGAGAAAAAAAGGTTCAGAAACACTGCTGTAAAGTAAAGAAATCAGATTTCAAACATAAGAAAAGGAAGGAGTGCTGAACTATTCTTCAAGTAGACCATCTTAGACATCAGTCTGGAGAACGTGGACAGTGCAAATCAGCACGCGGTGGCCATACACCAGTCAATGGGTGCATGACAAGGGAAAATTATCAATATCATCCAAATATCAATTTTGACTATACCTATCAGCTGGCATTGTTCTTTTCCAGTTGATGCTGAGAAGCAAAAAACTTCTTCCATTGAGATACAATATTGGTGGTCGGAGCAGGGCTAGCACCACTGATCTGTCAAAGAACAGGAACAAGAATTCCGAGGAACATTACAACTAGGTCATCCTGTGTGTAGCATGGGGTCACAACCCGGTGATCCCTCAACAGCAAAATACCAGGCCATCTTTCCTTTTAGGGTGCTCTGGTGAAGACCAGAAGACACTAAAACTCTGCGTCCAAGGTAATTTCACAAGCAGCACAGAACCAAAACATATGATATATGATATGCTATATATATTATATGTGCACAGTAGTTATGGGCAATAGAATTTTTATACAATATCTTCAGTAATAATTATAACTTGGGCATCTCTTTAAGAGAGGTGAACTTCATAACAATACTACGTCATAACAATATTATGTACAATTTATGTATAAAGTGTAAACAAGGGTTCTTTGGGTCATATTGGTATACAGAAACAGGCGGCCTGATTTATTTTGGTTCTTTAAGATTAGACAGTTTCATAGCAAAAAATATTGAATAAATGTAAAGTTATGCTGTTGAGGCCCATTTTTTATTTATGTAATCTAGGGCAGCCTTTCTTGACCTTTCTGTCATGGGGGACCCCCCTGGTAAAACTTTCAGGTTTTTAGGAACCACTGGTATACTTATTATATCCACAGCTCTCCTGTGATCATCAAGATCATTGGTGTTTCCTAAACGGACCGGTGAGAAGCACAAATTGCTCAATGCTCAAAGAACCCCTAGCAACTTCTGATCAATCAACTTTTTCGGAAATAATTTTTAAATTGTAGACCTGTAACTTACAGAAATATGTCCGAACAGGGTTCTAGTAGATTTCATGAATATAAAAAATGTTTGAAACACACAATCATGTAAAAAAAAATCAGCTTAAACAAGAATACATAAATAAATGAAAAATACTGAAAAATAGTGTATAATGTAATGTACAGTAGCTTATATAATATATATATAATACAATTATATATATATTATATAAGGATTTCCTTGTATTGGACTCAATACAGCTTTTTTGAATTGAGTTCAATGCAAAGGAACTCAATACAAAATTTTGAATTTCCCGCCCTGCCTCCCTCCCGCGCCGACGCATGCAGCGACGTCAGCGGGAAAACCCGGTGATCGTCACTGCACTCGCCGGATGAAGACTGAAGACAGAAGAGAGAAGGTGAATATTTTTTTCTTCAATCGACGCTGGATCATCGCAGCGGGGACCAGGTAAGTGATGGGATTTAGAAAGGGAGAAAAGTTCGGGTTTATCGATTTTTGTAAAATCGATAGACCCGAACCAAGGTCGAGGTTATCGCTCGGGGGGTTAACAATATGAATATATCCTTTGAGGGACAATTAGTAATGTGACAATAGACTTTTTAAATCTCTGCATAATATGTTAGCGTTATACTGGTTAATTATAATAATAGTTATGTTAGTGGGGGGTTACAGCTACAATAAGAAATGATCAAAGATTAGCAGTAATGATATGTAAACACATTTTTGGTGTGACAGTCAAGATTGTCACCCACTCTCTACAACTATATGTTTCTCACCCTTGCAGTAAAAGAGTTGACCTTAATCGGCACTTTCTTAAATGTAATTTTTTTTATTGTTTGTTTTGAAAAATCTGTATGTTTTTACATAATAGGATATTACTTAAAGATTATGCAGCAGAATTGCTTAAATCATTAACGATAATACTATTATAATGATATTTCTATTTTTATTTGTATTGACATAATATGGAATTCTGCAGAAATTGTAATAAAAATATCAAATTATTAAAAATATTACTATTTACTATTTTGTTATTTTAATAATATTTTGTATTAAAGTTTCAATGATCCAATGTATTGTGTAATATAATGAAGCAAAAATGTTTTATGATTAGAGGATGGCTATATGCAAAGTTCACAGTGTCTCCTAAAAGGACTGTAAATAATTTTCCCTCCAATACAATCAACTATTTTATTTTATTCATAAAAAAATATGACCATTGAAAACTTACTGACCCTGTAATAAAATTGTTCGAACAGGCATTAACAACAGTACACAAAAATAGAAATAAATGTAATCTAGCTGTAAAAGAAAATTGTGCTATAAATGTGATGTGTTAAAAAAAGTTCTCAAGAAATAAAGAAAATGAAATAGCATCATCCTGCAGAAATAATTTTATGAAAAAAGTGTTGATTCACAGTAAAAAAATAACTGTAATGCAAATTAAAAAAGATTTTGAATAACATATACAGTTGGAAATTAATTTAAGAATTAAAGAAACAACAATATAAAAAAGTTAATATATGGCCAACTTTATTTAGAGAGTTAGACTGTATAATATTTTTATCGTGTTAAAAAATTATAAATGGCTCAGAGGCTGTTATACTTGCAACACTAGTGTTCCAGGCTAGAATCTTGACCAGGACGTGCAAGGTTTTAGTTCTCCTTGTGTTTGCATGGGTTTCTTCTCCAGTTTCTTCCCACAATCTAAAAACATTTAATACGTTTTTGCAATATGGGCACGTATTCTCAAATATCCCTTTATCACCTTGCTGAACTTCAATTTCAAAACCCCTCCATTCTCTGTCCACTGTGTCCATACATATTTACATACTCTAATTTTAGTCAGATACATATTAGCTTTCTCGCTATTATCACAGAACATTCTCACAGAACAATGTAAGCGAGAACAGCCTTGTGATTCGCCACAAGGTTCGTGTTCTCGCCAAACTCAGATGATCTCTCAATGGAGAATATCCATTAAGAGTTCATCTGAAGTTCGCCTGCAGTCACAGCTGACTGCTGACCCACGTGCCTCCAATGTGTCACTTTACTAGGCTCAGAGGACTACATTTATAGGAGGTCTAGAGTATTGCAGGCTGTTAGGAGATCCATGTGGCTATCAAAGCAAGAGAGATCCAGCCAGTGTAGGAGAGCAATCCTGTACAAAGCTAGGATATTTGCATTACATTCAGCTTTAGAAAGTGTGGCCTGTCCAGTAGTAACTTGTTTCCAAACCAACATCTGTCCAGACAGTGAATAAAGTTCATTCATCCAATGTCAGAGTGATGAAAGGCTTGTTGGCCACCCTATTTATGTGAACATGGAACATGTGAACATGGAACATGGGTAGTGGGGTTACCTGAGAGATAGGACCCGGCGCCCGTGCCTGCGATTAGGAGCAGCGGCGCCGGCACGGCCTGCAGTGCTAACAACTCCACTGTTTGTGGATAATAAATATTATTTTTGGAGTTAGAGCACCCAATATTCCTCAAAAGCCCCATCATGGCTAGTTGCATTGAGCAGTGGAAGTTTAGTGAAAGTAACAGTTAGGCCTTGGGTTGCCTTATTGCTTTTCTGATGATCATAGCCTAATTTTGACTTTGTTATAGGCTATTTTCTATATATTTCTGCAGTGTTTTATCCCCTTCTACCTGGTGATGTTAAGTCTCTGCTGTACAGATGTAGTTGGGTAGACAATCACCCTTGGTATTCGTCAAAGTAGGTATTGTGTTAACTCTACACGATTGGGTCTATTGGATATTTATCTTTTAAAAACCATGCCAATCCACCCTTCATTTAGAGCTTTCATGCAGTTTTGCCCTGATAAAATAGTTATTGTTCCTAGTGCGTCAGTCTTTTCGGCCCTTTCTCATGGCTGTTAAATCAATAAGTAAGTTTGAACCCCATTCTTACTATCGTCTTTCTACTTTCCATACTAATAATATATATATATTCAGCTCAGCTCATAATAAACAGTAGTGTTGGTCGAATAGCTCACTATTCGATTCGGCAGCTATTCACTCGAATATAGCAAAAAAATTCGGGAGGTTGAACATCGAATTCGAACACCATTAAAGTCAATAGAAGGAAAAATTTTGTTTTTTTTCAGCACTGTGTAGAGCAGGGGTCCTCAAACTTTTTAAACAGGGAGCCGGTTCACGGTCCCTCAGACTGTCGCGGGGCTGTACTATAGTTTGAGAAAAAACAGAAGATTCCTATGCACACTGCACAAAACGTATTTATTGTATAAATAAACACGAAAGAACAATACTATATGCACAGCACACTTGCCGATCAGTAAAAAAAAAAGTGGCGTTTACTTTGGCTTTAAAATTGCTTGAGTTTATAACTTTGCATGGAAAATGCACAGATAAATTTGAATTTTCACTGTGTGTATTGAAAATGCAAATTTATCTTGCATTTTCCATGCAAATGAATAATCTCAAGCAATTGATTAATTTGCTTCTTTTTATACACCCTACCCTACACCCAACACTACCCCACACTTTTTATTAATTAAAAAAGGGCTGCTAAAAAAACTTTGTCAGTGTCTGCTACCTGTCACTCACTGCTGCCTTCATACATCGGCTGGATCACACTGCAGCACATGTGTACATGATCAATGTGCATAGTATGTTCATACTATTTACAAATGTACATTGATCATGTACATTTGTCAGCCCGACAGCTCCAGCGTTACCCCGGCAACAGTGGTGTCACGTGACCGGGTTCTCTGGAGTGCAGATGGCAGGCAGCCAGAGCTCAGGCAGGAGAAGCAGCCTCAGTGGGGGGGGCGGATGGAGAACCTCAGCGAGCCGTATTCGTCCTGCGGCCCGTAGTTTTAGGACCCCTGGTGTAGAGCTTCTACAGCCTCCAAACAGATGTAAAAAGATACATTATAAAAGGATACATGAAAAGATACATTGTAGAAAGATACATAACACTATTCCATATCCCTGTACTTCACATGAAGATTAAAGAGCACCTGTCAAATCCATTTTAGGCTAAAGCTAGGTACACACTTCCAATAATTATTGTTAGAAAATTAACGATTACGACCGATCAACGATTATGCACTATTATACTTGAACAATCATATTGTGCACAATTCTGTACATGCTGTAACAATATGACCGTTCATATATAATCCACCAACAGTGTCCACACGCTAGATACAATTGTTTGAACGATGCAGGGAGGGACATGTAAAGGAGAAAGTGTACCGCAGACACATGCAAAATCACTGAACGTCACGATACTGTACACTTGATAGATAGTGAAAGATCGTCGGCCAATCAGATCAACCGTGGCGGTCGTTCATTTCCAACGACAATCCTCGCTCGTCGGCGTCCTTGGTCACTTTTTTTTGGCCAATCGGTTGTTCATCGGTCGTTTCTAAGGATAATTATTGGACGTGTGTATGCAGCTTTAGTCTACACGGACTGCATTCCCATGGGCTAATCTACACCAGGACGTTTCCTTCAGGCACGTTTTTGAGCGTTATCTTAAACGTTGCTTGCAACATTTAAAAAATTAAAGCCCTGGATAAACGCAGGAAAGCGCTTCCATTGAACTCAATGGAGGCTTTTTCAAGCCTTTTTAAGCTTTTATGAAAGCTTCCATTGAAAACAAAGGGGACTTTTATAAACATTTTTAGCTGGGCTTTGGAATCTGGAAGCCCCCTTTAATAAGGAGACTCCCAGATAAAGTTCCCACGGTCCAGGAATCCCACAGTGACATTATGATTCATAATGTCATTGTCGGATAACCTGTGAAAAATAAAAAAGAACAAGTTTCATATAAAAAACACATACAAATAAAAATTTTGAAAAAAAAAAAAATTTTTTTTTTCCTCCGGAATTTTTGCTGTCGAATGCAGCAAAATTCGGGTCGGGTCTACCCGATTTCGAACAGCCATATTCGGGTCGAATATAGGGGCCACCCCGAATTCGAACATCAACACTATTAAACAGACATTATTAGTAAGAAAAATAAAGAACTTTGACCTCCACAGCACCTAATTACAGTATAACCACACTTTTGTGTTAGTTCCCTTGCATAGTACTTCATGTGTCTGTTTTTCCTGATATTGAAGCCATAATGCTTTTTCCTGTGTGTAGCAATGATTCTGCATTATTTTAATTCAGTTGTCACTCTTGTGTTGGCTGTGCCAGAATAACATACAAGATGAAAAGATTTTGCAGGGGATGTGAGTATGCATTGCTCCTAAAACCTCCAATTTTGATTTATGTAATCAGGGTGGGGTGGGGGTGTGTGAGATTGAGAAGATAGCATTCACTGTTTAATGGTTGTAATTAAATATAAAACTACTGACGTTTTGCATTTCAACCACAAGATGTCGCTGTTTCTTAACACAGCTGAATAGGTTGCCAGTTTTCATATTGACAGGAAGTGTGGTTGTTCTGGAGAGGAAACAGGAAGGAGGAGAGCAGACATCTTGCAAGGACTGGGTGTGTAAAAGAGAATCCATTCGCATCCAAGGGTCAGCGTGTTCCTAGAGACTCAGAAGCTGTGGCTGAGTGAAGCTGACAACCATCCAAGGTAGATCCTGTCCAGAGGAAAGAGGATTGTTGTCCAGAAAGGCTGAGAGAAGCTGAGGAACCGAGAGCTGTCTGTCCTGCAGGACCTCATGTTTGCTGAAGAGACTTGTTGCTGTTTTTTTCAGTTTAAAGACATTGATGGATCCAGAACAAGACCCGGGTCAGTAAAATCATGCATGCACCGCATTATAGGATTGGCGCCTGAAATACCAGAGACTGAGATTATACCTGCAATAGTTAGTGAGTTAGGGTCTATGTATGTGGCAGGTCATAATAACCAATCTTGAAAAAGGACGCTGTGCTGACCTCTGGGGTGAATGTATTTAATGTGTTTTCTTTGGGTTATTGTTTGGAATTTTGTTTATTGTGATAGTATGCAGTAAAGTACTTCCTGTTTTATATAAATTGGTGTCAGTGGGCTGCTTTTCCTTGTTTGTGACTTCGCTGTATCCTAGAAAGCCCCCGGTACACGGCTTACAGGTGCATGAATGAGTAATTGAGGCTGCCTACTGTGCACAGAAAACAGGAGATATCTGGATACAAGTGATTGGTATGATGAGTAATTTCCAACTCACATCTGAACTTGAAAAACTGTGGGAGGTCCCACCTAATGTTAAAACCAGAGCCTTCAATAGGCTTGTGTCCTCCCTGGATTGGGAAATATATGTGAACATATATTGTGCCCCTTATATATGTGCCCTCCTCCTATCCACAACAGGTCCACTGGAATTTAGCTGACCATAGAAGGAAAGGGCAAAAATCATGTAACCCCTTTTCCTTGCCTGCTCCTATTGGTGGTAAGGGCTATCGATGGAGAAGAGGGTTTCATGTCCACAACATGGCCCCAATGCTGTGGGTGACCAGTGGTTGGGGAGCTTACTGGAACCTGTAAACCTCTTTATTAATAGGGCCCAGATATCTGCCCCCTCACCATGGGGAATGCATACAGGTTCATAGTCAAATTTTTTGTTTATTTTACAGAGGTTTGTGTTTCTCATAGCACCTGGATTTGAAACTTGTAAAGGCTGTCATATAGCAACTCTTAGATGGGCTTTTACACATGTATTTCAAAGGCAAATGACTTAAAATAAGATAAGCTAAAACTTGAAAATAAAGACATGTAAGAATAACTAAGACAAAGATTTTATATCTTTGAAGAAAATAGAAATATTGTAACAAACATGTTCAGCTGCACCAGCTGGTAGTGTAATAAAGATATAACACAAAACTGTATAAAAGATTTGAAGAATAGTAGGAGATCAATTCACATTGACTGACCAGCCAAATGCTGAACATTCTGCTACTTTCATTATTTACTGTAATTTGTATGAATGATTTCTGCTGTATAATGATCAGAACTATAGGACCATTTCACATATGGAAGATTATTTTTATTGGGACTATACTTTTATTGATGACATATATATCTGAAATGAAGCCTCCTACCACAGTATGTAATCTCACCCTAATGAAAACAGATGGAGAAGATGAGAAGTATTTTCAGGATGGGGATATCATAATTGGTGGAATCTTCACAATGAAAATCAGAACAATGGAATTTACCCTTCCAGAAGAACAGATGAAAAGGATAGGTTGTACAGAGTAAATTTCAGTGAATTGTATTGTTTCTTAAATTGCAGTTTTAATTTTGATTCATACTACATTAAGTGGGCAAATATATTTACATTATATACTAGGTGTAAAATATGCATTGCTGTTTTTTTACTGTTTTACTTCAATAATTTGATCAAATCATATTTATTATCATTTATGAGGAAGTATCAGAGTGTCAACTACAAAAGCATACTTAAAAATACAGCCATTTATTATTACAAAGCATGTTGTTTTGCCAAATGCAATCTTGTCCAGATTAATATGATACAGTGTTCTACAACCTCTAGTCTTGCTATTGCTTTGTTGAAAATTTCTTTTCAGCATCCTGGCACAGACAAATGTTGACTGTTTTGCACCCTATTGCAGGTCTTCATCCTCATTCTCAGTATGACCCCATAGATGTCTGCTAAACTGGTGATGACATCGGTGTCATCTCCTAATATTGTACCTGACTATTCTTGCTCTGGTTGTTCCTCCTGGTCTTCTTCATCCTTATCATGTAGCCTACCTCCCTCTATCTCTTGCTTAGGTCGATACTCTATGTAAAAGTCCAACTCCCTAATAACACCTCCATAGTTGCAAGATATGAAAATAAGCAGCACAACATTGATTCTTTCTTGCGGCTAACAAATGTAGGCAAAAATATGGGCGTCAACAAGCGACTTGGATTCCTAATAAACTGGCACTGTCCTAAGTCAAGGGTACTGTTTTCCTTTGCTCATACAGGCTGTCCAGCATATGTAATGTTAAATACTAGCCATTAAACAGGTCACAGATCATTTTGTGTTATGAGAGAAATTGTATGTCAGCAAGGTCACAAGTAAATTTATTGAAGTTTAGAATTAGTTATAGTGGCGCAGACCTTTCTGGCCATAGCCAATACATCTTGCAAGTTGTGAAAAATAGTGAGTTTTGGGGAATTTACAAAGGTAGAGCACAACCACAAAACTGATATCATTGTCCTGGATTATTTTGTTGATTTGAATGTAGAAGGGGAGAAAAAGTGAGCAATTTGTATTTGTGTGGTTGAAAAATATCACCCACATTGTGACTCTCCTAACCCAGACTGACTATAGCCATTAAACAGGTCACAGATCATTTTGTGTTATGAGAGAAATTGTATGTCAGCAAGGTCACAAGTAAATTTATTGCAGTTTAGAATTAGTTATAGTGGTGCAGACCTTTCTGGCCATAGCCAATACATCTTGCAAGTTGTGAAAAATAGTGAGTTTTGGGGAATTTACAAAGGTAGAGCACAACCACAAAACTGATATCATTGTCCTGGATTATTTTGTTGATTTGAAGGTAGAAGGGGAGAAAAAGTGAGCAATTTGTATTTGTGTGGTTGAAAAATATCACCCACATTGTGACTCTCCTAACCCAGACTGACTATGTGGAAGATTTCATGGCAGTGCATGAGCTTGAAAATGTTTTTTTTTTTGTGGAGTGGAACAGCTTTGCCTAGCGCTATCAGTGAAGCGTGGTACTGTTTTGAAGAGCACGACAAATTGTGATTTCACTTGGTTAGTTGTCAAAATGTCAAAAAGAAAACCGGACAAATCTTATTAGCACCAATGAGACAAAATTAGCTGTGTATAAACGGCATTAAATTCTGTGATTTGAGATATGGAAAATCGGGTGAATTTTATTAGCAACAATAGAAACTTCTGATTGAGTCGCAATCTGACATTACTATTCCTGTTGTTAGGTTTAGTATGTTTTTTTTGAAAACAGTTACAGAATATGTCCCTGACTAGCAGTAGCACAAATTTGCACATTTGCTAGTTAAGCACCATTTTTATATAGAGGCTGTACTGGTCTTTGTAGAAGCAGACTTATATTGGATAAAAAAATTGGGATATTGGAATTGCTCTAATTCCTAATTCAGATCCCAGGTTATATTTAAGTTGAAATTTGTACATAAGTGCATGTATTACACAGTTCTGGTCTCTGTACTTTCTATTCCCAATTGTAATTACATAGTCTTGATTCCTGCACTATGTATACTGGGTTGTACATTACACTTCTCTGATAGCTACAGTCTGTATGTGAAGCTGTACATTACAAGCTCATTACTCCTGCACTTTGTCCTCTTTGTTTCATGTTACATTATTCTTACCTCCTAATGCACTCAGCAGAATAACTAAGTTTGATAGAAAATGAGAAGAAATGTAACAATCATTTAGTATTTAAAACATTTTTATCTTTACAGACCATCCCTACAATATTTTATAGATCTTCTCATTTTTATCTTCGCCATTGATAAAATTAATCAGAATCCAGATATCTTACCAAACGTCACTCTCGGTTGGCATACTTTGGACTCATGTTTAGATATGAAAATAGCTGTAAAAAGTATCTTACATATTTTATCTGGACCAAACAAGACATTCCCCAATTATTGCTGCATGGACCATGGACAGCTGGCTGGGGTTATTGGAGACCATTTTTCCAAAACAACAGTACCAGTAGCTCAAATACTCGGTATATATGGATATACACAGGTATGAGCTACACTTTCACATTCGTTTTTCTTGGTGCAGAGATCTTGGTGTGGTACACAAGACGTTTTAGGATATAATCAGAATATAGCCATATTTTTATATTTTTCAGATCAGCTTTGGAGCTACAGACTATTCTCTATCTAACAGATACATATATCCACATGTGTTCAAAACAGTTGAAAATGATCACATCCACAGTGAGATAACAGTTAAGATACTAAAACACTTTGGCTGGACCTGGGTTGGGATATTGGTGTCAGATGATGATTCTGGGGAGAACACGCTCAAGACACTCACAAGGTTGATGACAGATAATGGAATTTGTGCTGCATTTGTAATTAAATTAACATCATATCATTCTGATCACAAGTCTAGTTTTTTAACATCAAAAACTCTGAAAAATTTTTTTTCTACCAGTGTTATAATAATGTGTGGATCATGTTCTGGTAGCATTTTTACTTTTATTGTAAACCATGAATATTTTTTATATAACAAGACATTAATCTTTCCTCCTGGATGGGCCTCAAATACCCTCAACTTAGAATTTTGGAGTATGGTGGTAAATTGTAGCCTGAGTATAGAACTTTCTGCAGGATGGACTGTAAAAGCTGAAGATGTTTATAATAATCTTCAGAAATACCCCCAAATTGTTCATTTATTCGATTTAACATTATTCCGGCAGTCTATGTCCCTTGGTGAACATGGAAGTACTTACTTTAGAATCAATGGCACAGATAGTGGAGAAAATGAAACCATAGAAGTTATTAAACCTAATATATCACAATTTCTATCTTCAGGCACAGCTCAACATGTTTATAATTCAGTAGTAATTTTGGCTGAAGCTCTACACTTAATGCATGTTTTTTTAAAGTATAATTATGGACAAAAGGACATCAGTTACAAACGTAAGGTAAATCAAGTGGATATAAATCCAAATATATGTTTTATTACAAAATGACGGTATTGCAAATATAGGATGCATAAATAATTCAAGTAAAACAATATATAAAAATAAAGTATAAACAAAAATGATTGAAAACCCACAAAAGTAGCAAAAGAAAAAGAAAACCACTAGGGAAAATGAACAGTTTGAGAAAAACCATATACCTAATGTCTGTCCGTCATCAAGAATTACTGGAGGGTCATTGGAAATGAGTTGCATTATGTACCAAGATGTTTGATCAGAATAATGAATTGTCTGTTGCTTTGTGAGGTGGTTGAATACCTATGAAGGATTTCTTTGTTTCAAAAAAATGTACTAACCATAGTGCTTCAATCCAAGCCACTGAAAAGATAAATGTAAATTGTTCATTGGAAAGCAGTAAGGATAAATGTGCAGATGGACATGTATTCACCTATGTAAAATAATTTTTTTATCAACCCGAGAGATAAAATAATGAGTTCTTTGGTAATTTGGGCTCCAAGTAAATGAGTCATTTCTCTATGCCTTGCTGAGGGGAGGGCTGAGCACACTTTAGTTAAGTCACTAAGAATATCAGAGGGAGATATAGCTGGGAAGTAATCACACCATCTAGAAGCCCATTTGTTGTCCTAATCAGTCTAAAATCATCCTCAACCTGTTAGTAGATCTATATAAAATTATCCAAGTTACAAAAATAAATATAAATATGTTTCTTTTAAAAGCCTTCAAATGATTATTTAAATTGCCCAGACTGTAAACATCACATCAACAAAACCACCAAGGATAACACAAATTTCCTGATTTTCTCTGATCTTGAATTCATGTTTTCTGTGCAGTGACTCCTTTTATCCAAGCTTGCTGTACTGTTAGCTTTTCACTGTACCACCCTAGAAACACTGTACTTTGTGTATCACCAGACCAGTGTTTCTTAACTTGGGTTCTTCCGGAGGCTACTAGGGGTTTAATGAACAATTTTTGCTTCTTAGTTCAGTTTAGGAAAGCCCAACAATCTTTCTTGTTATCTGTAAGTGTGACATTCTTCCCATTGTCCAGCAATGTAAGAGGCATTCTTCCCACTGGACACCACACTAATGCAATCTGAGCTGTGGATATAATAACTATATACTAGGGGATCCTGCAGACCTAAACCGTATTTCAAGGGATCCCCCAATGTTTAAAGTGTTGAGAAGGTTGACTGCGCTAAACAGTCAGCAAAACAATCATCAATAAATTATATCACTTTTCTGACACTATTTACTGACAAGTTCAAGCTGATGAGTCATGGTTGATTTAAGGACATTCACTAGCTCAGAAATGATTCCTGAGACAAAGGTTACCTCCTGCCAACATATTTCCTATGGTCCATTAAAGCTGCTATACTAATAATGGTTATGAGATAGCAATCTAAGGGAAAAAGTATATTTCTCATACATCATCTGCTTGAAGGACTGAAGGACCTGATGCCAGTCCCCCAATCTAACGCCACACTCTTCACCTATAGCAAGCCCCCGCTCAGCCTTGGGAGGCTAGTTATGTCTTCCCAGCACACTGTTGCCCCCAGGACTTCTGTGTGCAAGAATTGAGGAAGATCTGACAGAGGACCAGAAGCCCACAGATAACGCAATACTGGGAAGTTTAGCAGAGGTAAGTCCTTTAAAAAGCTCCAGAGGTCAAACATGGGAAATCAGTCCACCAAGCAAGGTATACAAGGGTCAGTTCATGGAGCTTACAAATTCAGGGTCATGAAACAGGAAGAATTAGCAACAGTAAATCGAAATTAATAAACACAACGGCAGAAGGTCAGCCAAGATTAACACTACAACGGGGAACTTGTGATTGGGAACAGAAAGGCTATAAAATCACAGCAGCCAATGGTAGAGCACGATTGTAGAAAGGAACTAATCCGCTCCTCAAATCCCCAGAGGGCAGACAACTAATTCCTTGATCTCCTTGCTGCTGCAAATGACACCACCGATCTGAAAAAACAGTAATCTACTGATCAATGGTATCAGGTAGCTGGCCTGAGAGTCACAAATTGCTCATTGCTCAAGAAACTCCTAGCAACCTATGAAGGAACCCTAGGATTTCACAGAACCCTGGTTGGGAAACACAGAAGCTGAGAGCTGCTCTGATATAATGAAATAATTGCCCCTTTTTTGAACCAGTAAACAAGAAATGAAGAATGCCTTGGCAATGTTTTAACAAGACAATGGCACCCTGCATTCATAGTTTTCTGGGTGTCATTCAGCCTAAAAGTCTGAAGCAGGTGCTCTGTAGGACATCTCATTGTATTTTATTTTCATTTTATTATAGAATATAAAGTTAAATAACTATATAAAAGAAATTAAATATTCATATTCAGAGCATGTGCCTTTTTTTGATGAAAATGGTGAACACATTAATCAATACAAAATAATAAACAAAGTATTCATCAATGAACTGACTAGACTTGATCTGGATGTTGGAAATTTTACCTCATGGGCATCAGAGGATCAGCAGTTTCAGATCAATTCACAAGCTATAATGTGGAAAGACAACAAGGTGAATACGCCTGTTTTCAAATAATTAATTTTTATCTCCTTTCATTTATTAGTACATCTGAAAACTAGAAATCTATTTCCCATGGTAGGCCCACCATTAGTATTCTAATATAGTGGGTTAAATGCCCGTTTAGCAAGGGTAAATGACAATTAAAATTCTTACTACAGGTAGTCTCCGGGATTGTTCCTAAGGTGAATTTGTATGTAACTCCGAAAATGTACATTATTTTAAAAATTGCAATTAGGACAGATGTTTGTCTTAACATATTATTAGGCAGCATGTTGTCAGTTACTGTATAAAATCCTCACTGTCAGTTAATAAGAAACAAAGCAAAAAAAAAAAAGCAAAAGAGCCTAGACCTTTATTATCTTCTGGAGCAAGCTGTGCTTTGATATGCAAAAATAAAAAACTGCAAAGTTTGTCTTGGTCATTAAAGAGTAACAAGAGGTGGCATAACAGCAAAAGACTTCTTCTGCAAGTCATGCGAACTGCCCAACTCTGCTCCATCAAGTCTCTGTCCTGCACACGAACGAACAGGAAAACTGTTCTGATCTAGAAGTCATCCGTATGTCAGATGTCCTTAACTCAGATACTACCTGCCCTTGCAGGCTTACTCCAGTCTCCTGGAGCCACTACTAATTAAACTCTAGAATTGAGGTCACAAGTGGCAGTCAAAGAGCAAATGACTAATCACAAGCATTGCCTGACTTTTTGTCCTAATGGCAATGGCAAGGCACCCACCATTAGGACTAGTAAGCAGAACAGTGGAGCAGTAACAACAGTAACATTATCATAGCTCAGCAAGGAGTGGAAGTAGCTATAGAGCTATGAAGCTGATATAGAACACGCATTTTGAGTTTAGTGCCATGTTAACTTTGCTGCCCAGACTTTCTCAGTAGGGATGAGCGACCAAAATTTTAAAATTCGATCTTGCAGCAAATTCCTGAACATGTAAGGAAGAAGAGCCTGTGTAAATGCGTCCGTAGAGATCTAGTTTTTTGGGACCTGCAAGAGCAATCGGGGAAGCAGAGCTGATTGCTCTTGCAGCCCTGTAGTATGTGTTCTTGGATAGAGATTCTCTATCCAGGGACACAGGAGTCCCACGGCTGTGCTCATCATGAATGAATGCTGCTGTGGGAATCATCCTGTGATGATTCCCACGGCTGCATTTATTGATGAGCACAGCAGCTGGACTCACACTGACAGGAGGAGTAACGCAGCCGCATTCATGAATACAACCGTGGGAATCCTCCTGTGCGCGATCCATGGGCAGAGGTTGAATGAGGGCTTTCGTGAGCCAATCGGAAGATCGAGGAAAATTTCGTGAGAATGACAGAGGCATTTTCACTCATTCCTACTTCTCAGTTTACTCATGTCATCTCATAAACTGGCAGGACCAGGAGTTTGTGCAAGAGATCGATGTGTTAACTTGAATGGTCAAACTCAAGAGAAAAGTATTGGCTGCCAAAAGTGATAAAAAAGAATTTGTACTTATATTTTTATCTTGAGCCAAATGACCATTTATCCCATACTAGGGATGAGCGAGAATGCCTTTGACATTCTAGCAAAAATTTCCTCGAACTTCTGATGGGTCTGCGAAATTTCGGCAAACCGATTTTGTGGACACATCGAAAGATCGAGGAAATCATTATAGGAGGAGTACCGCGGCTGCATTGCTTCATTTAACTGCCTGGGGATTGTGCACAGGAGGATTCCCAGGGCTGCATTTATGAGTCCCACAGCTGTGCTCATCAATGGATGCACCTGTGGGATTTATCACAGGATTACACATGAGAAGAAGTAAGGCCCTAGTTTTATGTCAATGCTTATCTAGACATCAGTCCTCCATTTAGGCTCTGTATTTTTCACCATTAGATACCTATTGCTTTGCCCAAGCAGGTTTGTGGATCACCCGGATCTCCTTATTATTTTCAGGTCCCAGTCTCGTTGTGCTCTGAACATTGTTTGCCCGGAAGCAGAAGAAGGCCAAGATCAACAAAATATACCTGCTGTTATGACTGTGTTCTATGTTCGGAAAGAGAAATATCCAATATTACTGGTATACCTGCTCCTTATACAAATTGTAGATGGTGATGATGAAGATAATGATTCATTAGGATGTTCAGATATCTGCTGTAGATATTGTGCTTCCAATCTACTTCCTTGCGGCTAATCTTTAAAACTGCAACTCTTCAATATGTCTTTACTTAAAAACAGAGGTTGCAAACTCTCCAAAGAAAATTATATTATATTCATTAGAGAATGCAGACATTCAACAGGTCAACTGGGTGAATTTAACTACAAATAAAGAATGTTGGAAGAAGCACAAGAATTTTTTTTTAGTGGAATGAATGTTACAGTTATGGCCTTTTCTCCCAATGTCAATGAATGCAATATTTACTGGGCCAATGATAGGTGTATGTGTGCTAATTTTGCTTTATGAGTAGGAAGAACGTTGCCTAAAAATACCAACACCCCAGCTTTAGAAAAAAGTGTTCAGGATTCTATTTTTAAAAAAAAAAAAAAACTAACTCTTACCTTTGCAACTTCATTGATTTCAAAAATCTCAAAACAATGAACGTCATTGTTTACATGGAGGCAATCACTCACTGCCCCATATTTTATGTGTGAATGTCACAAACCTAATAAATGAGGGACCCACACTAATTTTTAAAATTAAATTCTGAATTTCACCTTGTTGAATATTGGACGTTTATCTCTGTTTAGTACTATTGTTAATACATTTCTAAACCGATATGGTCTACATACATTGCACAAAGATTTACATGCAACAAATACAAAAATGTATACAAAAGTTGTTAATGAGATTTTATTCCCACAGATAGTATGAATTGCATGAAATGTCCAGATGACCAATGGCCCAATAATAAGAAGGATCGTTGTGTGAAAAAAAGTGTGGAATTCATGTCTTATCAAGATGACTTCCTTGCTACAATATTTTCATCTGTGACATTTTTATGTTGTACTATAACGGGTCTAACATTGGGATTATTTATTTATCATTGGGACACTCCTATTGTTAAAGCTAATAACCGCAACCTGAGCTACGTTCTCCTGGTCTCCATCATGCTGAGCTTCCTCTGTGTGTTCTTGTTTCTTGGCCGTCCAATAGACATAACCTGCAAGCTGCGTGTAACATCTTTTGGTGTTATATTCTCAGTAGCTGTTTCTTCTCTACTTGCCAAAAGTATCATGGTGTTCATTGCTTTTAAAGCCACCAGACCTGGGAGTTCTTGGAGGAAATGGATGGGAGTGAAATTACCCAATTCTGTAATGTGTGTGTGTTCACTGGTTCAAGTCATAATCTGTGTCACTTGGTTGTCTATTTCTCCCCCCTTCCAGGATGAAGACATTCACTCCTTTCAGGGAAAGATCATCATTCAGTGTAATGAGGGCTCAGTTTTTGGTTTCTACTCTGTTCTGGGATATATGGGGCTTCTGGCAGCTGTGAGTTTCATCACAGTTTTTTTAGCCAGAACATTACCGGACAGTTTTAATGAGGCCAAGTACATCACCTTCAGCATGCTGGTTTTCTGCAGTGTGTGGATTGCCATGATCCCGGCCTATCTGAGCACTAAAGGGAAATATATGGTGGCTGTGGAGATCTTTGCTATTATAGCATCAAGTGCTGGACTTTTGGGCTGTATATTTTTTCCTAAATATTATGTAATTCTCTTCAGGCCCGATAATAATAGAAAACAAATCCTTTTGGGAGTAAAACAAAAGCACTGAATATTAATTTTTTTACATTTTATTAGTAATGTGTGCAGTTTTTTTAAAATATTGTGATAACACGTTGCTATATTTGAATCAGCTTTTAAATGTTTATCTGTAATGTCATATAAAATTATAACCATATACAGTGCTCCTTAAAGCAACATACTACTTATTAAGTAAGAAATTAAAAATAAAAAAAGTGTTTTAAACTACCCAGGAACTAAGACAATGGCCAGTGCTTGACCAGTACTTACCAATGACCATTCTTTAACCAGCATTTTACCTTATAAGGATGCCAGTTAATGGAAGAGCTGCATTCTTTAGGATGACCTCATATTAGGTATACATATATCAGTATATACTGGTAAAGCATTATTGTTGGTCAGACATTATTTATATTAAATAAAATTGTGCTAACCCAACAGTGGGTAAATTCATCTCCTTGGTGTGAGAGTTTTCCTCTTCTGTGGTTAGGAAACACTACCGTAAAGTAAAGGGACCAGAATTCAAACATAAGAAAAGGAGTGCTGAACTATTCTTAAAGTAGACCATCTTAGATATCAACCTGGAGAACGTGGACAGTGCAAAACAGCAGTGTCATACACCATTCAATGGGTGCATATCAAGGGAAAATGATCAATATCATCCAACTATCAATTTTGACTGTAATTATCAGCTGGCATTGTTCTTTTCCAGTTGATGCTGAGAAGCAAAGAACTTCTTCCACTGAGATACAATATTGGTGGTCGGAGCAGGGCTAGCACCACTGATCAGTCAAAGAACAGGAACAAGAATCCCGAGGAACATTACAACTAGGTCATCTTGTGTGTAGCATGGGACTCAGCAGCAAAGTACCAGGCCACCTTTCCTTTTTTTTTCCATCTTTTCCGGGGGCGCTGCTGAGCCATTTCTACCAGTTGATTCTCACCTGTCCTCCTAGTCCCTGGCCAACAAGCCTGTCAGTCTCCCTATATATGCTGGGCTCTGTCAGACACCTATTGCCACAGCAATAGGTATTACTACCCGAGGTTCCTGCGAGTATTCAGTTTCCAGTCCTGGTTTCCGGTTCCTGACCTTGGCTTGTCCTGACCGTGCTTGTTCTCTACCTGCCCTGACCCAGTCCTGTTTTCGGTTTTTATATTTGCCTGTCGACTTTGTACTGCTCCTTGGTTATCTCCAACTGTCAGCTGCTACCTGCACGGGTGAGTCTGAGGGCCGCAACCTCGGTGCCGTTCGCAGCAAAGCCCAACACCCCTTGCGGGGTGCTCTGGTGAACACCGGGCGGTGCCTTAGACTCTGTGCCTCTGATATCACCTCAGCTAACGTGCTGGTAACACAGAGGGTCCACCTCCTGTCTAGTGTCTTGTTCGTGACACGTCATAACAGTATTGTTTACAATTTATGAATAAAGTGTAAACAAGGGTTCTTTGGGTCATATTGGCATACAGAAACAGGCGGCCTGATTTATTTTGGTTCTTTAAGATTAGACAGTTTCATAGCAAAAAATATTTCATAAATGTAAAGTTATGCTGTTGAGGCCCATTTAATACAATCTAGGGCAGCCTTTCTTGACCTTTCTGTAATGGGGAATCCCCTGGTAAAACTTTCAGGTTTTTAGGGAACCCCTGTTAAACTTACTATATCCACAGCTCTCCTGTGATCACCAAGATCATTGGTGTTTCTTAAATGAACCAATGAGAAGCACAAATTGCTCATTGTTTAAAGAACCCCTAGCAACTTCTGCTCAATGGACTTTTTCGCAAATAATTTAAAAACGAAAAATACTTTAATTATATATGAATATGGTAGGGACATTAGATTGTGAGCCCCTTTGAGGGACAGTTAGTGATGTGACAATAGACTTTGTAAAGCTCTGCATAATATGTTAGCGTTATACTGGTTAATTATAATAATAATTATATTAGTGGGGGGTTACTGCTACAATAAGAAATGATCAAAGATTAGCAGTAATGATATGTAAACAGATTCCAGGCTATCTAAAGAAAATGTAGAAGGTCTGCCCACCCTCATTTTTTTTCAAGATTTTCACCCACTCTCTACAACTATATGTTTCTCACCCTTGCAGTAAAAGAGCTGACCTTAATTGGCACTTTCTTAAATGTAATCATTTTTTTTATTGTTTGTTTTGCAAAATCTGTATGTTTTTACATAATAGGATATTACCTAAAGTTTTTGCAGCAGAATTGCCTAAATCATTAACGATACTACTATTATATTGATGTTTTTATTTTTATTAATGTTGCCATAATATGGAATTCTGCAGACATTGTAAAAAAATATCAAATTATTAAAAGTATTACTATTTACCATTTTAATATTTTAATGTTATTTTTTATTTAAGTGTCAATAATCCAATTTATTGTGTAATATAATGAAGTAAAAATGTTTTATCATTAGAGGATGGCTATATGCAAAGTTCACAGTGTCTCCTAAAAGGACTGTAAATAGTTTTCCCTCCAATAAAATCAACTATTTTATTTTATTCATAAAAGTATATGACCATTGAAAACTTACTGACCCTGTAATAAAATTATTTTAACAGGCATTAACAACGGTACACAAAAATAGAAATAAATGTAATCTAACTGTAAAAAAAATTGTGCATGTGATGTGTAAAAAAATGTTCTCAAGAAATAAAGAAAATGAAATAGAATCATCCTGCAGAAATAAATTCATGAAAAAAGTGTTGATTCACAGTAAAAAAATTAACTGTAATGCAAATTACAAAAAGATATTGAATAACATATACAGTTGCAAATTAATTTCAGAATTAAAGAAACATCAATATAAAAAAGTTAATATATAGCTAACCCTATTTAGAGAGTTAGACTGTTTAATATTTTAATCATGTTAAAAAATTATAAATGGCTCAGAGGCTGTTATACTTGGAACACTAGTGTCTCAGGCTAGAATCTTGGCCAGGACGTGCAAGGTTTTAGTTCTCCTTGTGTTTGCATGGATTTCCACCGGATGCTCCAATTTCCTCCCACAATCTAAAAACATTTATTACGTTTTTGCAATATGGGCATATATTCTCAAATTTCCCTTTATCACCTTTGGAAACCCTGCCTGCTAAACTTCAATTTCAAAACCCTCCATTCCCCATCCACAGTGTCCATACATACCGTATTTTTTGCCGTATAAGACGCACTTTTTCTTCCCCAAAACTGGGAGGGAAAAGTTGGTGCGTCCTATATGACAAATGTGTTGTAAAATAATTAAAATAAGATACTCACCCGATACCCGATCCTGCGTGTGTCTCCTCTCCTTGCTGGCTGCAGCGTGTGTCTCCTCTCCTGTCTGGCAGCAGCGTGTGTCTCCTCCTGGCTGCAGTGCAGAGCGAAAGAAGCAGGCACAGCGCCCCCTGCTGTTCCCTGTCCTAAAAAAAGGAAACTGTCTTGCCCATTTGTCAGTGTTCCAGTGTTAAATCATTAAGTAAGTTTGAACCCCATTCTTACTACCGTCTTTCTACTTTCCATACTAAGAATATATATATATATTCAGCTCAGCTCATATTAAAAAGACATTAATAGTAAAAAAAAAATGAAGAACTTTGACCTCCACAGCACCTAATTACTGTATAACCATATAACCACACTTTTGTGTTAGTTCCCTTGCATAGTACATCATGTGTCTGTTTTTCCTGATATTGAAGCCATAATGCTTTTTCCTGTGTGTAGCAATGATTCTGCATTATTTAAATTCAGTTGTCACTCTTGTGTTGGCTGTGTCAGAATAACCTACAGTGGGATGAAAAGATTTTGCAGGGGATGTGAGTATCAATATTATAACTGCTAATACATTGTTGCTTTTCAATCAGCACTAGACCCTACCTCTTCCTGCCCTCTTATTTCTAAGTGTCACTGCACTGGGTTGTACTGCTCCTAAAACCTTCAATTTCGGAATCTGGGTGGGGTGGGGGTGCATGAATGAGTAATTGGGGCTGCCTACTATTCACAGAAAACAGGAAATATTTCAATACAGGTGGTTGGATAGTTATTTCCAACTCACATTTGAACTTTTATGGTTTGGTATCAGAATTAGGAATTAGAGCAATCCTAATCTGAAATCCCAAAATTAAAAGTAAAAAAACTGTGTGAGGTCCCACCTAATGTTAAAACCAGAGCCTTCAATAGGCTTCAATAGGCTTGGGTCCTCCCTGGATAGGAAAATATATGTGAACATATTCCTCCTATCCACAAAAGGTCCCCTAGAATTAAGCTGACCATAGAAGGAAAGGGCAAAAATCATGTAATCCCTTTTCCTTGCCTGCTTCCATTGGTGGTAAGGGTTATCGATGGAGAAGAGGGTTTCATGTCCACAACATGGCCCCAATGCTGTGGGTGACCTGTGGTTGGGGAGCTTACTGGAACCTGTAAACCTCTTTATTAATAGGGCCCAGATATCTGCCCCCTCACCATGGGGAATGCATACAGGAGTTCATAGTTCCTCTTAAGCAGCCGCAGGAGACCTAATGTAGCATTCCAAAAAATGCTGGCCCGAACTTAGCCTGAAGGAAATTTTTTGTTTATTTTACCGAGGTTTGTGTTTCTTATAGCACTTAGATTTGAAACGTGTAAAGGCTGTCATATAGCAACTCTTAGATGGGCTTTTACACTATGTATTTCAAAGGCACATTACTTAAAATGAGATAAGCTAAAACTTGAAAATAAAGACATGTAAGAATAACTAAGACAAAGATTTTATATCTGAAAATAGAAATATTGTAACAAACATGCTCAGCTGCACCAGCTGGTAGTGTGGTAAAGATATAACACAAAACTGTATAAAAGATTTGAAGAATAGTAGGAGATCATTTCACATTGACTGACCTGCCAAATGCTGAACATTCTGCTACTTTCATTATATACTGTAATTTGTATGAATGATTTCTGCTGTATAATGATCAGAACTATAAGACCATTTCACATATGGAAGATTATTTTTATTGGGACTATACTTTTATTGATGACATATATATCTGAAATGAAGCCTCCTACCACAGTATGTAATCTCACCCTAATGAAAACAGATGAAGACGATGAGAAGTATTTTCAGGATGGGGATATCATAATTGGTGGAATCTTCACAATAAACATCAAAACAATAGAATTTACCCTTCCAGAAGAACAGATGAAAATGATAGTTTGTTCAGAGTAAATTTCAGTGAATTGTATTGTTTCTTGAATTGCAGTTTTAATTTTGATGCATACTACATTAAGAGGGCAAATACATTTAAATTATATACTAGGTGTTGTAAAAGATGCATTGCTATTTTTTTACTGTTTTAATTCAATAATTTGATCAAATCATGAATATTATCATTTATGAAGAAGTATCAGAGTGTCATCTACAAAAGCATACTTAAAAATGCAGCCATTTATTATCACAAATCATGTTGTTTTGCCAAATTCAAACTTGTCCAGATTAATATGATACAGTGTTCTACAACCTCTAGTCTTGGTATTGTTGAATATTTCTTTTCAGCATCCTGGCACAGACAAACGTTGACTGTTTGGTGTTCCCTGATAACATGATACCATCTGCTCTATCGCCTCACTTGCTCAAGCTGCCACTGTGGCTGGAAAAAAATTGGCTCCTCTTGAGAAGGCTTAAAATTACCCCAATTTACTGCAATACTGAGGGTCTAAAAGCATTTCTATCTAGTAGTTACCTTACTGTTGATATTAGCAATACATTTGTCACTGTGAAAACAAGCTAACATACAAGTTGGCATGTTTTTTTTTTTATCAACCAGAGAGATAAAATATTGAGTTCTTTGGTAATTTGGGCTCCAAGTAAATTAGTCATTTCTCTATGCCTTGCTGAGGGGAGCACACTTTAGTTAAGTCACTAAGAATATCAGAGGGAGATTTAGCCGGGAAGTAATCACACCATCTAGAAGCCCATTTGTCATCTTGATTAGTCTAAAATCATCCTCTACCCGTTAGTAAATCTATATAAAATTATCCAAGATACAAAAATAAAAAATAAATATAAATATGTTTCTTTCAAAAGCCTTCAAATGAATATTTAATTTGCCCAGACTGTAAACATCACATAGGGTATTCTCTGGGGATGCAAAAAGACCACCAAGGATAACACAAATTTCCTGATTCTTCTCTGATCTCGAATTCATGTTTTCTGTGCAGTGACTCCTTTTATCCAAGCTTGCTCCACTGTTACCTTTTCACTGTACCGCCCTTGAAGCACTGTACTTTGTGTATCACCAGAACAGTGTTTCTTAACCTCCTTGCCGTTAAGCCCGACCTTCGTACGGGCAAAAAAAAATGGCTACGATGGTTAACCCCGAGTTTTTTCCCATCCTTACTTACC
>NC_092860.1:150213534-150215117 GCF_032062135.1 Pyxicephalus adspersus | reverse complement strand
GTGCTTTGATATGCAATAAGAAACAACTGCAGAGTTTGTCTTGGTCATTAAAGAGTTGCAAGAGGTTCCATAACAGAAAAAGACTTCTTCTGCAAGTCATGCAAACTGCCCCACTCTGCTCCATCTAGCCTCTGTCTTGCAGTCTCCTGGAGCCACTTCTAACTGAACTCTAGAATTGAGGTTCACAAGTGGCAGTCAAAGAGCAAATGACTAATCACAAGTATTGCCTGCCGTTTTGTCCTAATGGCAATTGCAAGGCACCACCATTAGGACTAGTAAGCAGAATAGTGGAGCAGTAACAATAGTAACATTTTCGTATCTCAGCAAAGAGTGGAAGTAGCTATAGAGCTATGAAGCTGATACAGAACACACATTTTGAGTTTAGTGCCATGTTAACTTTGCTGCCCAGACTTTCTCAGTAGGGATGTGCACAGCCGCTGGACACACACTGACAGGAGGAGTACCACGGCTGCATTCATGAATAAATAAATAAGGGCTTTAGCGAGCCAATCGGAAGTTTGAGGAAATTTTCGCGGGTGTTAGCACTGCAGGTCGTGCCGGCGCCGCTGCTCCTAAGTGCAGGCACAAGTGCAGGCACGGGTGCCGGGTCCTATCTTTCAGGTAACCCGTGTTCCATGCCTGAGTTTCCTTCATGCTGAGACTTGCTCTGGTGTTTGAGCTGTTATGGGTGTGTCTCTCCTAATCTATAAGGTAACACACACACGCCCACTGTTTTCTACAGCCTATGGCTGGTTTCCTGCAGGTATTTAAAGGCACCTCCTACTACAGGAAGTTGCCTGAGCAATCTCTGGTTTACCCTGTGTAACTCTCAGTGCTAAGTTGTTTTCTCTGTTTTGCTTTGCTGTGTACCGGACCTTGCTTACGTTTTTGGACTTTGCCTGATTGCTGCCTGACCCTGACCTCGGATTACGTTTTTGGACTTTGCCTGATTGCCGCCTGACCCTGATCTTGAATCCTTGTTTCTGGACATCTTGGCCACGCAAGCCCCTTGATGCTTGCACCGGGTTTCCTGACTCCTGTGGTCAGATGCCACTGGCCTGGGGATTGCTCTGGAGTGGCACCTGGCAGCTACCCCACAGCCCAAGCCCATCCTCACCATCAGAGGCTCTAGTGAAGACCTGGTAGCGACTTAGTCACTCCCCTCTGCAGCATACCCAGTCAGTGGCACAGTGGGACCACACCCGCTTGCATAACAGTTTGCTCAGGCCATGGACTTCGCTGACCTGAATCTTCCCAGTACCATCAGGTTACGCCAGGAGTTGGCTCAGCAGCGTGACCGTCAGGATCAAATATTGGCCTATCTACGCAATGTGAATATGTGCCTGAATGATTTGAGATCTGCCAACCCAGCGCCATCAAGCTTCTCTGCTCCAACTAATTCTGTTCCTGCCCCGCCACCCTCCTATGTACTAGGTTCTGGACCGCATCTCCTCCACGTTTCAATGGTGACCCTAAGCAGTGCCGGGGTTTCATAAATCAATGTACGCTTCATTTTGAACTGTTACCTCACCAATTTGCCTCTGACCAAGCCAAAGTAGCTTTTTTGATGTCACACCTTACTG
>NC_092860.1:150183243-150212556 GCF_032062135.1 Pyxicephalus adspersus | reverse complement strand
TTTTTCTCCAGACCTGGCCACTCACCGGAAGCAGGTTCGTTTGGTCCTTCAAAGATTAAGGCAAAATCGTCTGTACGCCAAGTTTGAAAAATGTTCCTTTGAGAAATCCTCTATTCCATTCCTAGGATATATCATTTCCGACACTGGTCTGCAGATGGATCCTGAGAAGCTGTCAGCAATCTTAATGTGGCCCCGTCCGTCAGGTTTAAAAGCAATCCAGCGGTTCCTGGGATTCGCCAACTACTATCGCCAGTTCATACCGCACTTCTCGTCTTTGACAGCTCCCATTTCCGCTTTGACGCGTAAGGGAGCAAACCCTAAGAATTGGACAGCAGAGGCTGAATCAGCCTTCCAAACTTTGAAACAGGCCTTCTCTGCGTCTCCGGTTCTCCATCGCCCTGATGCTAACAAGCAATTCTTCTTGGAGGTGGATGCATGGAGGTGGATGCGTCTCTTGGAGCGGGGGCGGTGCTTTCACAAAAATCTTCTACTGGCAAGATGGTACCCTGTGGCTTCTTCTCGAGGGCCTTCTCTGCTCCTGAGCATAACTACTCAATTGGAGACAGGGAGTTATTGGCCATAAAAATGGCACTAGAGGAATGGCGTTACCTTCTTGAGGGGGCATCTTATCCGGTGGTGGCTTCTGTCCGCATGAAGGAATCCGCAGATACGAGACGTAGAATTTCTCCTAAGTTTCGTCCTGGTGATAAAGTTTGGCTTGCCTGAAAAATACATTTGGCTCAAAATACCCTCTTACAAATTGGGCCCATGCTTCATCGGTCCTTTTGAAATTCTGGAACAGATCAATGACATTTCCTACAAACTTGAGCTGCCAGCCTCACTCTGGGTACCGAATTCCTTCCATGTCTCCCTGCTGAAGTCCGTCATCCTGAATCGTTTTGTCAAGAGACCTGTCTCAGCTCCCGTAGCAGTCAGTGATGAGAACGTATATGAGGTAAAGGCCATTCTGGGGATGAAGAAGAGTAGAGGAAGAACCCTGTTTTTGGTAGGCTGGAAGGGGTTTGGCCCTGAGATCTTGGGAACCCAGAGAAAACATCAATGCGCCCCGTCTTTTGAAAGAATTCTTGTCCAGGACCAGGCCTGAGGAGAGGGGGCGTAAGGGGGGGGGGGCTGTTAGCACTGCAGGTAGTCCTAATCGCAGGCATGGATGCCGGGTCCTATCTTTCAGGTAACCCACTACCTATGTTCCATGCCTGTGTTTCCTTCATGCTGAGACTTGCTCTGGTGTTTGAGCTGGCGTGGGTGTGTCTCTCCTAATCTATGAGGTAACACACACACGCCCTCTGTTTTCTACAGCCTATGGCTGGTTTCCTGCAGGTATTTAAAGGCACCTCCTACTACAGGAAGTTGCCTGAGCAATGTAACTCTCAGTGCTAAGGTGTTTTCTCTGTTTTGCTTTGCTGTGTACCGGACCTTGCATACGTTTTTGGACTTTGCCTGTTTGCTGCCTGACCCTGACCTCGGATTACGTTTTTGGACTTTGCCTGATTGCCGCCTGACTCTGATCTTGAATCCTTGTTTCTGGACATCTTGGCCACGCAAGCCCCTTGATGCTTGCACCGGGTTTCCTGACTCCTGTGGTCAGATGCCACTGGCCTGGGGATTGCTCTGGAGTGGCACCTGGCAGCTACCCCACAGCCCAAGCCTATCCTCACCATCAGAGGCTCTAGCGAAGACCTGGTAGCGGCTTAGTCACGCCCCTCTGGAGCATACCCAGTCAGTGGCACAGTGGGTCCACACCCGCTTGCATAACAGTGAGAATATCAGAGGCCTTTTCGCTCATCCCTACTTCTCAGTTCCCTCATCCTCTTCCCTGTTTGTTCTTGCAGCCCTGTAGTATGTGTTCTTGGATAGAGATTCTCTATCCAGGAACACAGGAGTCCCACGGCTGTGCTCATCATGAATGAATGCTGCAGTGGGAATCATCCTGTGATGATTCCCACGGCGGCATTTATTGATGAGCACAGCAGCTGGACTCACACTGACAGGAGGAGTAATGCGGCTGCATTCATGAGTGCAACCGTGGGAATCCTTTTGGGCAGAGGTTAAATGAGGGCTTTCGCGAGCCAATCGGAATTTCGAGGAGATTTTCGTGAGAATGACAAAGGCATTTTCGCTCATTCCTACTTCTCAGTTTACTCATGTTATCACATAAACTGGCAGGACCAGGAGTTTGTGCAAGAGATTGATGTGTTAACTGAATGGTCAAACTCAAGAGTAAAGTATTGGCTGCCAAAAGAGTGATAAAAAAGAATTTGTACTTATATCGTCGTCTTGAGCCAAATGACCATTTATCCCATAATAGGGATGAGCGAAAATGCCTTTGACATTCTAGCAAAAATTTTCTTGAACTTCTGATGGGTCTGCGAAATTTTGGCGAACCGATTTTGTGGACACATCGAAACATCAAGGAAATCATTACAGGAGGAGTACCGCGGCTGCATTGCTTCATTTAACAACTAGTGCCTGGAGATTGAGCACAGGAGGATTCCCAGGGCTGCAGTCCCGCAGCTGTGCTCATCAATGAATGCACCTGTGGGAATCATCACAGGATTACACATGAGAAGAAGTAAGGCCCTAGTTTTATGTCAATGCTTATCCAGACATCAGTCCTCCATTTAGGCTCTGTATTTTTCACCAGTAGATACCTATTGCTCTGCCCAAGCAAGTTTGTGGATCACCCATATCTCCTTATTATTTTCAGGTCCCAGTCTCGTTGTGCTCTGAACATTGTTTGCCCGGAAGCAGAAGAAGGCCAAGATCAACAAAATATACCTGCTGTTATGACTGTGTTCTATGTTCAGAAAGAGAAATATCCAATATTACTGGTATACCTGCTCCTTATACAAATTGTAGATGGTGATGATGAAGATGATGATTCATTAGGATGTTCAGATGTCTGCTGTAGATATTGTGCTTGCAATCTACTTCCTTGCAGCTAATCTTTAAAACTGCAACTCTTCAATATGTCTTTACTTAAAAACAGAGGTTGCAAACTCTCCAAAGATAATTATTGTATATTCATCAGAGAAGACAGATATTCAACAGGTCAACTGGGTGAATTTAACTACAAATAAAGAATGTTGGAAGAAGCACAGGAAATTCTTTTTAGAGGAATGAATGTTAAAGTTATGGCCTTTTCTCCCAATGTCAATGAATGCAATATTCACTGGGCCAATGTTGGATGTATTTGTGCTAATTTTGCTTTATGAGTAGGAAGAAAGTTGCCGAGAAATAACAACACCCCAGCTTTAGAATAAAAGTTTTCAGGATTCTTTGTTTTATTTTTTTAACTATCTCTTATTTTTGCAACTTCATGGATCTCAAAAGAGAATCCCATGTCAATTCATTTCAGCATTAGTTGTTCTCTGATGTGTGGTTCAGGAAATTCATCATGGCTTTAACTGTCCTCATATCTGTCCTCTGCTGCCCTGTTGCTGGATCAGCTGAATATATGTAAACATTGAAGTGGTATTAACTCCTGTCAATACATTAAGATTTGGACAGATGGCGACAGATGTCTTCAGCTGTCCTCTTTGCAGGGCTAAATGAACATCATTGTTTACATGGAGGCAATCACTCACTGCCCCATATTTGATGTGTGAATGTCACAAGCCTAATAAATGAGGGACCCACACTAATTTTTAAAATTAAATTCTTAATTTCACCTTGTTGAATATTGGACATTTATCTCTGTTTAGTACTATTGTTAATACATTTGTAAACTGATATGGTCTACATACATTGCACAAAGATTTACATGCAACAAATAGAAAAATGTATACACAAGTTGTAAATGAGATTTTATTCCCACAGATAGTATGAATTGCATGAAATGTCCAGATGATCAATGGCCCAATAATAAGAAGGATGGTTGTGTGAAAAAAAGTGTGGAATTCATGTCTTATCAAGATGACTTCCTTGCTGCAATATTTTCATCTATGACAATTTTATGTTGTGCTATAACAGTTCTATTTATGTGTTTCCTGAAAGAAGAATGATAATATCCAAAACTGGTCTTAAAAAAACTTTAGCATTCCCTTGCTTGACAACTCACACTTCCATCTTTCTGACAATACCATCTCTGCTCAACAGTGTATTGATGATAAGTCCCATAGGCCTGTAAGCCGTGTACCGGGGGCTTTCTAGGATACAGCGAAGTCACAAACAGGAAAATCAGCACTGACACCAGTTTATATAAAACAGAATGTACTTTACTGCGTAATATCACAATAAACAAAATTCCAAACAATAACACAAAGAAAATACATTACATACACTCGTCCCAGAGGACAGCACAGCACCCTATTTCAAAATTAGTTCTTATGACCTGCCACACACATAGACCCTAACTTACTAACTACTGCAGGTCTAATCTCAGTCTCTGGTGTTTCAGGCGCCAATCCTATAAGGTGGTGCGTGCACGATTTTACTGACCCGGGTCTTGTTCTGGATCCAATGATATCTTTAAACTGAACAGCAGCAACAAGTCTCTTCAGCAAACATGAGGTCCTGCAAGACAGACAGCGCTCCGTTCCTCAGCTCCTTTCAGCCTTTCTGGAGAACAATCCTCTTTCCTCTGGACAGGATCTGCCTTGGGCGGTGGCCAGCCTCACTCAGCCACAGCTCCTGAAACTCTCAGATGCGCTGACACTTGGATGCGAGCGGATTCTGTTTCACCACAGTCCTTGCAAGATGTCTGCTCTCCTGCTTCCTGCTTCCTGCTTCCTCTCTTTTTTTTCAGAACAACCACACTTCCTCTCAATATAAAAAAAAATGGCAAACTGTTTAGCTGTATTAAGAAACAGCGGCATCTTGTGGCTAAAATGCAGAACGACAGTAGTCCTATATTTAATTACAAACATTGAACACGTGCTGGTTTCTCAATCTCACAGGCCATTCATTCCTGCTTACTTGGGTGTCATTTAGTAACACGACATACCCTGCTTTGACATTTGGACGATTTTAAGACCACTTTCTATGACCTTGTAGGGTAAACAAATTTGCGACAGATAACACATTCATGAATGTTTGCAGAAACCAAACGCCAAGGAGCCAGAAACTTGTGGATTTAATTGCACCCTCTGGTATGTGGGGCGTTGATGAACCACTTGATTGTGAAACAATATGATGATCATGAGGGACTATATTAGGCTGTGTCTCTTCGTCTGTCAATGTTGCAAGAGACAAACGTCCACCCACTCTCAACAGTCCATCTTTACCAATATTAGGACTAAATGTTTTAAGACAGCTTTGTCTTGGAAGTACTTTTTGTACTCTGATACAGTCAAGTTCCTGTCTGAAATATTTGTACTGAAAAAAATAAATTATCACAGTCTTGGCGTGTGAGAGTTCTTCTAAGCTAACTTGTTCATGAGAATGTTACCAACTTCCAGACTGATCAATATCTATTTTTAGAAATATGAATGAGTCTAGCTAAAGTCTTGATTAGTGTCTTCCAATTGGAAAACCTCTCAAAGCATCGAGAAAGAAGAGTAGTTTCAGAAGCTTTAGTGAAACTTGTCACTTCTGATCTAATTTCAGGATCAAGTTATGGTTCTAAAAGAGGGTAAGTGTTGGTATCGCCTAGATTTTCCCTGTCTGGTTTATACAGAAAAGTTGGGCTTGTGAACCATATAGAGTTCTGGAGCTAGTCTGTTTGTGTAGGCCTAGTAGTATAGTCTGCAGGGTTTTGTTCTGTAGGCACATGTAGAACCATTGATCAGGATGTGTTACTTGCCTGATATGATTTACCCGGTTAGAGACATATAAAAAGAATCTTCTTGTAGTGTTGCAGATTTGTCCTAGAACAGTTAGAACTGTCTGTAAAGGATTTCACTGTGTCTATGTTCATGTCGATTTCATCTCTAACTAGTTCATACAGTTCAACTGCTAAAACGGCTGCACATAATTCTAAATGTAGAATTGTACGTGCTGGTCTGGGGCTTAACGTAGACTTTCCTATAACAAATCCAATATGACACACATCACTTGAATCAGTCACTTTCAAAAGAGCTACTGCATCTATTGCTATAGTAGATGCATCTGAGAAAAAATACAGTTCTTTTCTGTAAACTGTAGAAAATGAGCCGGGGACATACCATCTTGCTCTTTTTAAACAGTTCAAAGCTTGTAAAGAAGCTTTCCAATGGACCAACTTATGCAGTCTTCTTTAAGGAAGTGATGCATCCCATTCACTTCTCCCCAATGACAATTCACAAACTAAGGCCTTACCTTTTATAGTTACAGGTGCTACAAAACCAAGGGGATCATAAAGGCTGTTCAGAGTAGACAGAATTTCTCCTCGTGTAAAAGGCTTTTTTTTTTTTTTTTTTTTTTTTTTAAGAAACCTGAAAACAAAACTGTCTGTATCTAGATCCCAGCCAGGGCCTAACTCCTCTGCAGAGGAAGGGTATCTATGCCCAAAGATCATTGAGGTTCTTGGCTCTGTCATCCAGAGGAAAGGCTTCTATCACCTGTTTGTTGTTGGAGGCAATCTTGTGGAGACGCATATTGGATTCTGCCAACATCTCCCTTGTTTCATTGAGTATGTTAATTGGTGGCTCTGGTGTCCTAGTTGAAGCAAGTCCATCATCTACATAAAAATGACTGATTACAAAGTGTTTGAGATCTTGTCTGTGATGTTCTGCACATTTCTGAGAAGCCCTATGCATGCAGTATATGGCGACAGCAGGAGAAGGACAGTTGCCAAACATACTCTCATTCTGTACTCGATCACTTCTTTATTTATGTCATTGACCTTGTACCATACCATAAACAATCTCAATGATCTTCTTTCACCAGAAAACAGTAAAAAATCTGTACGTTTCTAGATATATTCATTTGTGCGTTCTGCACGGGAAAAGCAGCATGGGCACTCTGACATTAAAGAATATGCAGCTTTGCTTTTTTTCTTGTATCATAATGGCTTCTTTTTCAGCAAAGGCTAGCTGAGTGTGGACAGCTGCTGCTTTGGTGCATGCCCTGATCGCTTGGGAACTTGCTGAGGACAGCCTACTGGATCTTTACGATCTGGAAACCTGCGACTGGGCATCATCTCTCTGTAGGATAAATCTATTCTCCCTGCCTTGTTGTGTCATGGTCAGCATATGCTCTGATTTATACATTGTCCCGGGATCTGAGACTCATATTCGATGTGCAGTGTAGTCTTGTATCCAAGCCTGCTGTGTTGTTGTCTTTTCACTTTACTACCCTCACGGCACGATGTGTGTACGGCTAGACAGTCAGCTAAACAATCGTCAGAATCTTCAATAAATGGACGCTTTTTTGTCTATTTATTGAGAAATTCTAACTTTATATAACTTTTAATATTATATTTCCTAAATTTGTGAAACTGCAATACAATACAGATACCAGAGCATCAGTTCATATACAAAATAAACAATAATAAACACATTTAACATGTGACTGAGGACTTACAATTACAACAATTCGGGTTCAAGACCTGATGTAAGACAGCCTTCTAACACAAAGGAGAGTAAAAATCTAAGATGGAGGCTACCTGAGAAGACTTCCAGAGTCAAAGGTTACTTCCTGGTTACCCTGGTTACATAACCCCCCCCAGAGACTAAAATATACATGCTATAATAGAAACGACCAGTAGTTGGCAACAGAAAACTCTCAACATTCAACAACATTCAATACAAACAACATTAACCTTCCAATATACTTAGGGTCATTTACGACCCGTTTTCATTTTTAAAAGTACCATATAAATTTGTTTATTGCATCAAGGTTTTTTTGCTTTGTCAGGATCCTCTATGTAAACAAAATAAAACAAAAATAATCAATTTCACTAAATTTTAAAATGCTGTAGTGAAAATTTTGACCTTTGTGTTGTTTATGGTCAGTTCTGACCTGGTTATAATAAAAGATTATAAAACAATAATTAGTGCCTAAACAGAAATCATGTACACACTAAAATCCGACTGTAAGCTCTCAGTCACAGAAGATCACACTAACAGTCAGCCCTCTCCTCTCCCTCCTCTATTATGAGCTTATCTCTCAGGGTTCTTACCTGTAGCTAAAAAGACAAAATAAACATGCATTCCAGACATAGAAGGAACTATTCACTTAGTGTTGTTTCTTGCAAAGCCCACATTTACTATTTGCAGATTGCAAAAATGCATAGAAGATATACAAAGTGAAATTATTCAATATATCGTGGATGAAAATGAGAGAGGATGCAGACTAGCAAAGCGATACAGATTAACTGGTTTCTGAGTGGAAGAGTGGAGTATCAACCAAAATTCACAGACATATCTGAATAATCTGATGAGGAGGCCACCACTGCTGAAGCTGCTTCCATTCCTGCTGAAACCTTCAAATCCAAAAGTGGTAACATCTGTTGGAGTTCAGTACCTCCTGATTTACTTGGCAGAGGAGCTGCTAAAAATATCATCAAAATGACCCCTGGGATCCCAAGGTTTGCTGTGACTAGAGTAAGTGACGTCAAGTTTTGTTTTAAATTGCTCATGCCATTGTCACTAAAAAAAGTCATAATTTTTATGACAAACTTTGAAGGAAAAAAGTTAATTAGGACATGTGGAATGACATTAATGAGGAATGCCTGGGTGCTTATATTGGTGTTCTTGCTGAAGTGTACAGATCCTGTAATGAGGCCCCTTTAGCCCCTGGGATGCGTCATCATGCAGAACAACTTTCCGGTCAACAATGTCACTTTAGACCTTTTGAATGATATCAAGAGTCCTCAGATTTGACAACAGAGATACCAGAGCAAAGCTGACAAGCTTGCTCCCATCAGGGATGTCTGGGAGAGATGGGTGCAGCTCCTTCCACTGATGTTTCAGGTGACAGTAGATGAATGGTTTGCCCCTTTCCCTGGAAATTGCCCCTTCCGGCAATACATGCCAAGTAAGTCAGGCAAATATGGAATAAAAATCTGCACAGCCTATGATGCAAAAACAAGCTATGCGTAGAATTTACCAATTTACACAGGCAAACCTGCAAGTGGCATCACAGAGAAAAACCAAGGAAAACATGTAGTCCTTCATATGACTACTGGACTGCGGGGTCACAGGGATGAGTGACAAGGCCTCTGACAGTCTCGCTAAAATTTCCACAAACTTCCTGGGGGTTCGCAAAATTTTGGCAAATCGTTTTTGCAAATTTCATTAAAGTCAAGGGGCCAACTTTAAACATTAATAGCAAAGCCCCTTTACATGTTAGAATCACCAAATGTGCTAGATAAGTGTAGGAGAACATTGGCAACAAGGAAAACATACAAAAGTTCCAAAAGACATTGTGGTTTTCCAGAAAATGGCAGGCAAAGTGACAGCAGGCAAATAGGACTTTTGTGTGATTGACAGCGTCCAGAAGGCAGCATAAACATTAGGACATTGAAAAGGGGTGAACTCAACCCACTAGTAACAGTCTCTGGTGTCAAAACAGCAGGACAACACATTGTTCTTTATTGTACGCACCTCTATTAAATTTACAAAGGTGCATAATATCTTAACGCTATATAAATCCTGTTTATTAATAATAATAACTGCTAGCTGGCATCATGACCTGTGATGACAAGTAGTGCGGTGACATTAGGCAAGGATGGAGGACCAGAGACAGAGTGTGGGTCAGCGAGAGCACTAGCAATGTGTGGCCTCTGGTTAGCTATCGCCAGAGAGACCCCATTGGTAAGTGTCATGGAGAGCTGGGTGTAGTGCATCGTCAATGCCACCCAGAAGTGTACAATTTTAGTGAATGGAGTACTGCCAGGCGGCAGCAGCAACAACAGGGGAGGAGGCAGTGGCCCTGAGACGAATTGGGGACCGCATTGGTAACTGGCATCTCCAGCTGACTGAAGTGCATCGTCAATGCCACCTAGAAGTGTGTAATACAATTTTTGTGAATGGAGTACTAACAGGGGGCAGCAACAACAGCAGGAGGAGGAGGCAGTGGGCCTTGAGACGGAGTGTGGATGGCATTGGTAACTGGCATCTAGAGCTGGGTAGAATGCATCGTCAATGACACCCAAAGTGTGTAATACAATTTTTGTGAATGAAGTACTGGGCAGGCGACAGCAGAAACAGCAGGAGGAGGAGGCATTGGGCCCTGGGACAGAGTGGGGACAGCATTGGTAACTGGCATCTAGAGCTGGGTGTAGTGCATCGTCAATGACACACAGATGTTTGTAATACAATTTTTGTGAATAGAGTACTAGACTGGCGACAGCGGCAACAGCAGGAGGAGGAGACGGTGGGCCCTAAGACGGAGTGTGGACGGCATTGGTAACTGGCATCTAGAGCTGGATGTAGTGCATCGTGAATGCCACCCCGAAGTGTGTAATGCAAATATTTGAAATTTGTGATTAAACATAGAAGGGCCAGACTAAGATGTTTTGTGCGCCAGCACTGTTGCTGTGGTCTGTGGTGACGGAAGCGTTAGGAAGGTAGACGATATTGCTAGTTCGCAACATGAAGTGGATGACATGAATGCCAACCCTTAATCTTACAATACATAGCTTAAAAATTAGACAAAGGCAATGGTACTTATCAGTGTGGCAGTACTGGGGGTTTTCATCTGCAATTTGTTGGCCTCCCGGAAGCAGCAGAAATGTAAAGTATATTGCTAGCTGGCACATTGGCAGGCATGACACTGGTGATCAATGCCACCCCTGGACGTTGCAACAACTAGTGGAAAAATTCAACCGAGGTAGGCTCAGCTGACAGAGTATTTGGTGATAGGCAGCCGCAGACTCAGCACAGGAGCAGTGTGGGTTCACTGAGGCATCTTGGTTGGCCAGTGAGTCCTCGTGTCAGTCAATAAGTGCATCATCTGCAGTGGGGATATGATAGTTGTTAGTAACCAACCTTTCGTTCATTTTCAAACAGGTGAGGTGATTGACATTTTCCAGCGACAGTCGTGATCGCTTGTTCATTACTGCTCCACCGGCGGCACTGAAGGTTCTTTTGGACAGAACACTGGATGCTGGGCACGAAAGAAGCTTGATAGCATACTGTGGCAACTGTGGGCAGATTTCAGGCCTGTTGACCAAAAATCTGGCGTCACTACTGTCAGGACAGGTATCCTTCACATAACTCATATCGTCAACACCACCACCACCAGCTAGAAAAGAGCCAACATAATCGTGCACCATGCGCTTCATCCGTTCTCGATGGTTATGCCCCTGCACTTCACCGCATCAGGTTTTGCCAGGCTTTCAGAAAAACCCTTCTGCCTTGGCTTACACTTTTGGATGTGTGCGGCCTGCTGCCATTACTGCTGCTGCCGCTACAGGACGATACGGTGGAGGCGGTGGAGGTCCTCACACAGGCCATCGCATAGTATTCTGCTCAGGTGGGTCACCTTTTCTTTCTCTTGTGCTGGGTTTGGTAGAACTTGTGACACTTTGTAGCGGTGATCCAGAAGGGTGGCCAACCAGCATTCATCCCGGTTTTTGATGCTGCAAATGCCGGGGTCCCTCTGTAGGCATCGCAACATGTGGACACACATATGAAAGAGGGGTTACCTGGGCTCATCCTCCTCCTGTCCCTCAGTAGGCACCAAAACATCTTCCTTCTCATCACCCACCTCCTCCTCTTCAAGCTGCAGCAGTTCCTATTGTTCCATCGCCCACACAATGCCTGGGGTGTGACAGCACAAATGTGGGTTTGACGGGTCCTGTTCAGCAGCCCCAACATGTTCTCCCTCATCATCATCATAATCATTTTCTTCCTTCTCCTGCTCCTCCTCTTAAAATTCCTGATGCTGGCCAGTGTCCCTTCTTGCTCCTCCTGATGCTGGCTGTGCGCTATGGACTGTAAAGTCATCCTCATCCTCCTCCCTTATTTCTTCCCCTCCTTTCCCATCGCCACTTTCCGTCAGCCCACACAGGGTTTTGTCAAGCAGAAAGATGATGGGTATGACATCATTCCAGCCTGACCACTCCCGACTCATGTTTGTGGCCTGCTCTAAGGGGGCCAGTACCTTGCACAGCGTCTCTTCTTCAGCCACTGGTCACTGCTAAAAAAACTCAGTTGTGTGGCTGTTCCAAGGGCCCCGCTGGCTCCATGCACCACCAAGTAATGACAGATGGCAAGCTTTTGCTCACACACATGGTGGAGCATGTGCAGGGTGGAGTTCCATCTAGTTACAATGTCACAAATGAGTCTATGCGGGGGCAGCTTCTGTTGGCACTGGATCTTGCTAAGCGCCGCGGCGTCAGTAGGGGATCGTCGGTCATGGCTTTAGATTCAGCGAGCCTGTCTCAGTAAGTCCCGCAGGGGAGGAGCTTCTGCACCACCAGGTTCAGTAAGTGCACAAAGCAGGGCACATGTGGCCCATGCGCAGCGCGCCCAAAAGGTGTCCTTCGTTATGGGCGAAGTGTCCTTCGCTATGGGCCTTTCAGGAGGTCTGTCAAAAGAGAGGTTTGCCGGTAGAAGGAATGGAGGAGGAGGAGGAGGGAGAGGACTGGGGTGACCCATGCTTTCCCACCACACCCCTCGGTGGGGGTACCAGGTGCTGCAATGCCTCTTGTAGACTACCGCCCACTGAGCTATGCAAGGCCACCCAGTGAGCGTCGAAGGACAGGTAGCATCCCACTCTGTGCCTGGTTTTCCAGCTGTCCATGGTGACATGGATTTGACTAGACCCCGAGAATGCCAATGCCTGGGAGAGGTTACCCATTACATGTGCATGTAAACTGGGAACAGCAGTGCGGGAGAAGTAGTGGCTGCTTGGTATATTCCACCAACGCTCAACACAGGCCATTAGGTCACGAAAGGGAGTCCACAATGCTGTAGGGCAGTAGCTGCAAGGGTACTGTTTGGCTAGACGTGAATTGAGTTTGATGACTCTTTTGTTGGTTTGGCTCATAGGTGTTGTCTTGTGCAGAACTCTGGTAGAGTGGGCTGAAGGGACTGGGAGCTAGGGTAGCTGAAGGGGTCCATGGAGTACCCATCTTGCGGCGACAAACGTCGTCTGAGGCCACAAAACCTGCGGCCAGAAGCTGATACTTCCTGACAGCTCGAAGTCTGGCTGGCAGCAACCTCCTAAGACGTACTAGCAATGACAGTTGGAGGTGGAGAAGGAGGCGATGGAGGAGGAAGAAGAGACGATAACGTGGTTGCACCTTCTTCAGAGAATGCAAATACTGCTCCCACTTTGGTTTGTGGTTGTGGGAAAGCAGGGATGTTGTACCCAAATGTGATCCAGCCTGTTGTCTGTGAATCTGCCTGTGGCATAGGATGCAGATTGCTATGCACCCGTCATCATCTTTCAGGGTGAAAATGGACCACACTGGAGAAATGCATGCAACCACTCTGCTGCTCTTCTTCTTTGCCTGCCTCTGCGTCTGCTGGGTGCTCTGCGTCTGCTCCTGCTCCATCTCCCCCACGGTCACATCGTCTCTGACTGTTCCCCTGCTTGTGCCCAGTCCTCTGTGTGTTCTTTGGGACTCACATGAGGCAGATTTGTGGCCCCTTCCATCCCCAGTCTTTTGCTGCTTTTGCTGCTGCCTTTCATCTACGTCTGTTTCGGAACTGCTGCTAGCCCTTACACGCACCTTTTTTTTTTTGAGAGAAAAACAGAAATTTTTATGGCTTTTTGGATAGATAGCAAGTGCTATCAGAAATAAATATCTGTATATTTTTGAGGGAAATACAGAAATTTGTATGGCTTTTTGGATATATAGCAAGTGTTATCAGAATTAAATATCTGTTTTTGATTGGAAAGAAATACGGACATTTTTCTGGCCTTTTGGATAGGTAGCAAGTGGTATCAGAATTAAATATCTGTATTTTTTTACAGACATACAGAAAATGTTATGGGTTTTTGGATGGATAGCATGTGCTATCAGAATTAAATATCTGTACATTTTGAAGAGAAATACAAAGATTTTAATGGCTTTTTGGATAGATAGCAAGTGCTATCGAAATTAAATATCTGTATTTTTGTGGGAGAAACAGAAATTTTTCGGGGTTTTTGGATATATAGTAAATGCTATCAGAATTAAATATCTGTATTTTTTGAAGAGAAATACAGAAATTTTTTGCCTTTTGGATGCTTACAGATTCCCCAGATAGCTGACCAAACTTTTTGAAAAATGTGTACATAGAAAAAATATGCATAGCTACCAATAAAACCACATACTTACCAACTGTAACTCAATTCATTATAATTACAGCACTAACTGGTTGGCTCACATTTATAGAACTGCCAAGTACTCTTTCATGCATCTGAACTCAGATACCTCCTGATGTGCCTGCATACCTAAAAAACTGTATAGCATTGATACCACAATCTTCTTGTATATATGACTGCTCCGTTGGATCCATTTGTAAAGCAGAATAATGCAACCTTATGCTAAAACCATGTGGGGGCTGTGGTTTGAAAATCTTGGAGCAGGAACAGCCTTACATTATAACAAAGTGAATTTTATCTTTGTTAACAAGATATTTATTCCTGCATATCTGGGGACTGGTGGTGAATATAGTGATTACATATTTCTTTCTTGTGTCTAATGAGCATCCTGAAGGGTTAGAACTAAGTAGGAGCATATCTGCATATAGCTTTTGTATATTGTAGCAAATTGTTCTATTTTTTATGATGCTGTGAATCACTGTGAAGCTTTACAGATCTGTTCTTTGTCTATATTTATTAACAGTATCTTGGAAAACTTGGAAGCTTCGTATACTAGTAAGCAATAAGGATTTTTCTGGTTACCCTAATTATCTGTCCTGATGTTGATTTGGGGATACATTGTTACTAGATAATTGTGATACCATTGTCTATTTTTTTAATTTTGTATGTATAGGTGGTTAGTGAGTTTTGCACAAACTATATACTTGTAGTATGTATAATATTATTCAATTTAATAAAATATGATACTTTTGGAGCAATCCATTAGTATTTTGCCTTCCTTTATTAAATTTTAATGAAATAAGACATATATACAAACAATTTTACACCTAAACATCTTTTTAAAATCAAATCTATAAATTATTTACCAATCCTCGATCATGACACATTACTTAAACATTTTGCCAAGCAAGTAATAAAACCACATCCCTTAACATGTTCTATATTCTTAAACATTGTGAGTATACCCAACATGTATTTCTTTTTCTTTGTGTAAATGAAAAAAAAGGAACAAAAGTATATTTCATGCTTCAACTTTTTAAAATCCCTCTATGAAAACCTATAAATCTAAAATTACTTCCAATGAATCTAAATTTTATATATCTATCTAAATTATCCCAGTAGAAAGTACAAAAAAACCCTTCAATCAATTTCACCAAAATATTACATATACACTATATTATTATTATTATTATTATTAGTCCTTTCAGGGACCAAATACCAATGAAGCATGACTTTATAATTAGCTTCAACTAATGCTGAGTTCAATTATATTTTGGAGAGAGAATAGGCCATGTCATTCTACTCTTCCCTTGAGCACGTTACCTAAATCTCTATCCCAAGACTTCAAATATTTCAGTTTATTAGAAGATGACATCAATATACTATAAATTATTGAAATTTGTACCTTTATATCCCTTAGTGTTTTACATGATCTTTCAAAAGCTGTGAGACCCAGTGGGCGTGGAGCTGACCTAATTTTAGAGCTTAAAAAAGAAGTGGGGTTAGCACAACAGGGCTGGAGTCCTCCTGGGCTGGAACATTAACTTTATCCATTGAGGTAGTATATACATTGCTAGGCCTTTTCTCTTTGGAACTAGTGTTAGTGGATGTAGGGCTCCGCAATATTAAATGGCTCTGTAACGTAATTTTATTTTGTTGTGACAGCAGAGAGCCAGAGCCTTCCATAGATGTTTCCAAGTTTGCAGGCGGGGAAGTCCCCTCCATTCCCTTATTTCTACCCCCTTGGTCCTACCTGCACCAGTAGTCAGAGAGCCGCATGGGTTTAGTTGCGGTGACCACGCTGTATGAGGTGCAGCACAACTATCTGCCATCTTAGTCTGTGCCTGTAGCAGCTGAGATCGGGGAACCCCATCCTTTCATTTCCTGCTTTCCCCACCATACTGCGGGCAAGAAGGTAGCTGCTGTTTGAAGCTCGCGTCCTAGTAAGCACAGTCGCTGTTGAATCAGTAAACATGGGGCCGGGAGTGGAGCCTTTAGGAAGCCATGCCGTCTAGCACTCTACCGCTATAGACGGTGGCGCATGTTCACACGCCTTCCTTTATTGTAATAAAATATTGTCAATGGTGAACTTGTGTGTGATGGGGTAAAAATGTTGCTAAACTAATCCACACACTGTGCTGATAGTGGGGGGTTACTGCCACATTAAGACATTATCGCAGAGTAGCAATTATAAGAATTACACAAATTTCAGGCTATTTCCTTTTCTTTTCTGGCCTTCCAGGCTCCATGCCTGTAAAAAAAATTTAGTTCAAAATGAATAGAGACTTTAAATTTTTTTCTATTAAAAAAAACTAACAAGATTTACAGTTAGGGCAACCTCAAGCATGCTGTATAAAAGATTTGTGTATATTTTGGCATTTTTACATATCCCCTGTGCCATTGACCCCCACACCCACACCCCAACCCCAATACCTTTTATCTAAAGCTAGTTTTCTTTTTTCAGCATGCAGGGTTGTGCAGAATAGTAACTTGTGTATGTTAAAGTAAAGACAAGTAAATATGGAATTAAATCCTGTTCTGCTACTTATATTCTCTAGTTATTCATTCACTTTAACCAATTTTTATTTGTTTACTTGTATTTTTATATAGCAATGATATAAAACTGAGCGCTTTACAAAATCATCTAACTAGCTTGCCCTCAAAGGGCCTCATAATCTAATCTCCCTACCATAGTCATTTGTCAGTAACAAAGTCCAAAGTCAATTATGAGAGAAATTATCTTACTACGTGGTTTCGGGAAACCAACCTTCAGGTTGGCAGGAAGCCTACTCACCACATACCACAGGGAGACCTCAGGGAGAGTTTGAAGAGAACTCCTCTTAGTTGGAAAAACAACAAAATAATTAAAATGAATATATAAGAAGAGGTTTTAGTTGATATTAAGATGTGCTGCTTCAACATGACTCTTTTGTGTTCTATATCTGTTGGGCGGAAAGCGTCCTAACATTAGAATTTAGATAAAAGATTTAGGTCAATGGGGTACAAATTCTAATGGTTTCAGAAGAATCACAACAAACCCGAAAGGTTCAGTAAATGGCCCTTTGAGGGGTTTACCTAACAAACGTTTTAAACAAACATGTTGCTAATTAATTGCAAAGCCCCTAAGCATAAAATTGTTAAAAAATCTGTTAGTTACTCTCCCCAGTTGAAAAAGTAGAAATTAGGTTACATGACATTTGAGCTCATGAGCATCACATTATGTTGCTTCTACAGCTACTATCTTTCCTCCCCAACCAGTAGTGGACATGACATGTTATCGTGGACAAGATACATTCCAGATTTGCTGGATCAACCAAGTTCTCCAATGATAGGCTATTATCTCCAGTCTTGGAGAGCTTTATTAAATCCGACACAATGGGGCTGTTTTATTAAAGCCCTCCAAGGCTGGAGAGAATACACTTTCATCAGTGAAGCTGGGTGATCCAGCAAACCTGGAACAGATTTCCTAATTTCCTCAAAGTCAGTTGGTATTTGCTAGCAAATGTTTTCAATCCTGCACCAGATCCATTCCAGGTTTGCTTGATTACTCGATTTCACTGAAGAACATTTTCCAAAGATTTATTTCCTAATTTCACTCAATATTCATAATAAACACTCCTTTGGTTTCCAGTCAACATTTTGGAAAAGGCTTAATCAAACTTCTGTAGGTAGAATGTCTATTTGCCACAAAGACAAAAAAGTCACCCTCAACAAGTGGCCTTGGTATTGGAATATTGAAACATCCTATCTCTGACTCACCGGTGATGAGCTTAGGACATTTGAAATGCAGCACCGCCAAAAGCTGTAAAGCATTCCTCTGAGTGGGTTTTTGATAGCAATACCACTGGAGCATGTTGGCCTAATGGGATCCATCCATTTGTAGTCTCCATCCAAAGCCGAAGAATATTTTGAGTATAGGAGCAGTGCATTGCCACAATTTAGCAGTAGTAGTACCTAAGTGAGGACCTTAAAAGGAAGTCAAAGAAACAAGGAAGGGTCTTTCTTTAAATTCATATGCGATTTAAGTTATTGGGATTATTAAAATTTTTTTAGAGAGGGCACAGCTACTAAATTAAAATATATATCAAAAAGGCATATATAGATCAGAAAAAATGGATATTTTTTATCCACCTGATGTTTGAAGATGATGTAACAGAAAGAAGCTGAATATAACTGTTCATTGTACAATATAAATACAGGTTTAGTGTCTGCTCTTTCATATACACATAAGGAAGCAGCACATACCCCCTGGCATAACATCCTGTCCTCGATTCTTGTAGACTCCATGGCAACGATCGTCTTTCTCTTTTTTGAAGCCATGTTGGGCATACCAGTCACACTTATACTATGCATGCTCATTTTAACTGTGACACAATGTGAAATCCAGATTCCATTACAAGCCTGTAGATTAAAACTTAAATCTGCAGTCCAGGACTACATGAATTTCAAAAGAGGAGACATCATCATTGGAGGAATTTTTACTGTGAGCTACAATATGGAACATTTTGAAATTGAGAAATTTAATAATCTAATGTTTTGCTTTGGGTAAGTCTATGATTTATTGAAAGCTGATCATTTTTTAACATTATTCAAAAAATCTATCATTAAAAAATTAGAAACAATATACTGGTTTTGATGGAAATATTTCACACTTCAATACTTCAAGGACCAAGTGTGGAGCTAGGCAAACTAGGGCATGTGATTACACCCCTTCCATCCCTTTATATTTGATATGGGGATTGGTTTAAAAAGTATTAGACTCAATGCTAATGCCATTCCCTTTAACAGTATGTGTTGGCTTTTTAAATTCATTTTTGTAAATAAAGCAATATTATTGTATGGGCTATGAATCCAAGCAGTGTACATATAGTAGTTCTGTGTGTTCTATATTGAAATATTCTAGTTAATTATGACTAACTACTACAAGGTATACTATGACCTGGATATCTGAAAAAAGTAAAAATGAGTGGTTGCCATTGATAATAACATGACCACTCAAGAAAAGGAAGAAAAAATTTACTGTATGGTGACTCTATATAGGTTAAGGATCTTGACTCATCACTTATCACTCATCTTCTTTCCTTTTGCAGTTCCCTCACAGCCAATTACAGGCAAATTTTAGATTTTATTTTTGCCATTGAGGAGGTCAATAATGACCCTGAAATTTTACCTAATGTGACTTTAGGATATCAATTGTATGACTCTTGTTCCAGTGAACATAAAGCTGTAAAAAGTGTGTTACAAATATTGTCTGGACCAATACAGACCGTCCCTAACTATTCCTGTTGGGGCCATGGACAAATTGCTGGTTTTATTGGAGACATGGCTTCTGTTACAACTATTCCTATAGCCCAAATACTGAGCATATATGGGTACTCACAGGTGAGTGACTTCTTATTTCTTTGTTTAATTTATTTTAGTAATTTGTTTTTACATGGTAGGTCAGGTTGAAAAAAGACATCAAGTTCAACCACTAGGGAAATAAACATCATAGGGACATAGTTGGTCCAAAGGAAGGCAAAAAAACCCTGGGATAATTTGCTTCAACTAGCGAAAAAATTCCTTCCTGATTCCATGAGGCAATCAGATGTTTCCTGTATCAACAGTCTCTGTTATCTTTACTTGAAAGCTTTATTACCCAGTTATATTCTGTCCTTCTAGAAAAGCAGCTTTTTCTTAAATTATTTGATAGCATCTAAAGCAAGCTATAGTAATTGCTTCCTGAGGGAGAGGATTCCACATTTTCACAGACCTTACAGTGAAGAATCCCTTCCTTATCCAGAGCTTAAACTTCTTTTGCAGATGTTTCTTGTAATGATCTCAAAGTGAATAATTGAGAAGAGAATTCTCTATATGGACCATTTATATAATTTAACAGGGTGATCATATACCCCCATATATGTCTCTTCTCAAGGGAGAATAGATTCAGTTCAGCCAATCGCTCCTCATAGTATTTTCTTTACTTTTTAATAAATAGGGGGCTTTTATTGTGATTGTACCCCCTCATCTTCAGAAGGGTTCTCAACTAGGGGTATACATTTCCTCTGAGTGTATGAGAAGCAAATAATTGTAGAATGTGATTGGAGCTCTGAGTAATGTATTACAACTGGAACAATATTTTCTATATTTGTGAACCTAAAATGATAGTGAGACTCAAAATACAACTATGAACCTGAAATGATAGTGAAGAAACAGTTTGATGTATTAGAATATAGGCAAGGGAATGTGTCCCTTGTTGGACCCTAATTCCATGTTTGGATTGCCCACAAACAACAGTATAAACCCCACTAGTAGTAGCTCTTCAAATAGATATGATAAGATCCCTATTTGTCTATGTTTTCTGTTTCTTGCTTTTCCAGATATCCATATGTAAAGTGAAAAAAAAATACAACCAAGATCTCAGATACCCAGTAAAGACAATAAGCATAAATAAATCTGTTCTATTTTACTTATCCCCAATTTGGAAGATATGAAGTTTTTGCTACATTTTAAACTGTTAGCAAATTCAATTTGAAGCGGTTAAGGTTTTTAAAAGAACATTAAAGGGCTTTGAATAACCGCTGGTTGTACATTGTTTTTGTATTTGTTGTAACTGAGTTTTTTAATTTGTAAGACTTTACAATTTAGACTTCTCACTCCAAAAACTACGAATAATCACTTTAAAAAGTTGTAAACTAAGCACTTTGAAAATATGAAAAAAGATAATACAATGTTGGTTTTCATAATAAAATTGGATTCTACTGATATTTGATTGCAATTAATAATATTATTGTTATTATTTTTTATGCTTTTAAAAAGCTGTTATTTGGAATCCATACTTACTAAATATGAGTAAGTAATCCATACAGAAGTGTGGGCAACTGAAGGCACTTATGTCAAGCTGGCCACACAATGTTTTTTTAGTGACATCTTCAAGAATATTACAAAGAGCATGCTGGGCATGCAGACTGGATGGAAGCCTAGAAGATTCTGTGGTGGGCTTCTTCCCTACAAATACATAGTTTGTTATAGGGTGTAATGGTGTAGGCTGTTAGCTCACTAGGTTATCTATTAACTCAACTTGATCTGGGCTCTATGTCTGAGGTCTATGGTACACTATTGTTCACTGGTACACTGGTTGTCCAATGCTTGTAAAATTGAGACTATTTGGAAATATTTGAAACCAAAATTTGCACAAATTTTATCCAAATTGTACATGTTTTTCACACTGGATTCAATAACCAATATGAACCACAAGCAAAAGTTGATCCACACATTTTCTAACTGAATCCAATGTGAACATGTGTAAATTTAGGAGAAAAGTTGGGTAAAAACATTTATAGCCTTTAATGTAAAAAAAAGTTGCTGACTCCTGTGCTATCTGTTGCTCAGTGTCCTCCATTCGGGAAATTAGACAGGCTTAATCTACTTTCTGCAGTTTCTATTACACAGTGGACCTAATAAAGCTCTGATCTTCTTGAATCACGCTGTGTAAATTGTTGACATTCTCTTTACATAATTGTGTTTTTGTATTAGTATTCATTGTTAATACCTGAGCAGCCTTCATTTGTGTTTTTTTTAATCATATAAGGGTTCAGGTATAAGGTGTAAGGCCAAACAATGAGCCTATTTTTACTTTATGGTTATTCTTTCTGTGCCTATGTTGTACCTGCCAATCTCTGTACTAAAGAGGAGTCGAGGCTGGAGGTCAGCATTAATGTCACTTGTAAAAGAAGTTCATAAAACAATTGTTTTTTCCTTTTTTTTTTTTTTGCAGATCAGCTATGGCGCTACAGATACTCTACTAAGTGACAAAGCTGTCTACCCATATCTTCTTCGCACCTCACTCAATGACAACATATATTTTACTGCTCTAACAAAGTTACTTGAGCATTTTTCATGGAGTTGGGTTGGGATACTTACTAGTGGGGATGATAGTGGAAACAAAGAAAGCCAAATGCTCTCATCCATTCTTCAAGATCATGGCATCTGTGTTGAATTTATAGTTAAGGTTGTTTTAATAAATCGCTTTATGTATAATCCAAACAGAGACAAGATACATGATATTAACAGAGAAATTATTATAAAATCAACAGCAAGTGTTATTATAGTGTGTGGAACATTTTCCTATCACATAATGCGAGTTTTGGAATTACCTGATGATGTAATACACACAAAAACTTTCATTCTTCCTCCCATCTGGTTCAGTAATAACGAAATACTTCATCGTTCCTTTGTGGTTTTTAATTGCTGTTTGGGCTTTCTTTTTAATATGGAAATTGGAGAAAGGTCTAACAGTAGTAGACCCCAGTTAAGTAATCCATATCATACAGGTGCAATGAAGACGTTTCTACAAGGCATCAGTTTATACAAGAACCCTCAAGATGAGTTTCTCGAAGACATCTGGATGAAACGATTCAAGTGTTTGTCACCGAGCAAATATAAGAATAAGTTTTATGAAGTGTTATATAACATAGAGCTTCACCAATGTTCTGGGCATGAGGATTTTACAGCGATCCCTTATGTTTTATTCAAGCTTGATTCTCCTGCTGTGTACAATGCAATAATGACATTGGCACATGCACTACAAGCACTGCTTACGTCTTCAGGGAGACTTCATAGTGAAAATAATATACAGTTGCCAAAATTTAGATATCAGGTAAATGATTAAACTTAAGAGATAGATTTGCCTTTAAGATGGTGTCTAAACAATACCAAGATTAATAGGCGCCCTTAGGAAAATGATAATATTAAAGCCCTTGATGAGATGGATGCCAATGGAGGCATACCCACTGGCAACACCTCTGATTTTTAGTCTAGATCTTAATAAAATTACTTTTTTGAAAGTTCATTTTTCTTGCTTTCTGAACATCCATTTAAATATAGGTTTAGGCTGTAAACATAATTTTAATAAATTACCAAGGACAATAATCCCTTTTGGTATTCTAGTTGGACAGATATTTAAGACAAGTTCAATATGGTGATGGGATTGAGAAAAGACTGTACTATAATGAAAATGGAGAAATGAACACAATCTATTCTATTTATAACTTGGTAACTTTCCACAATGAGCTTAACAGTTATAGGTATGTGGGTTCATACACACCATGGGCTCAGCCAGATGAACAACTTTTTATCAATGCAACAGCAATTACTTGGAGACATGATTCTAAGATGGTGAGATCATTATTCCAACTTTGATTTTACTCTTTCTCTCTTGCTGTCCCTTCCTCAAACATTTTTAATTTGTCTTTTTATGTATCATTATGTGTCTTTGCAGAATACAACTTTTATTGTTCCTGCTGCAAGAATTAAAAAGGTCAAGGGCAGTGCAGTACTCATTCATAACACTCCAATTTATTTATTATATTGCATGGAAGTCTACATCCTCTACCCTGAATGCATTCTAATGGCTCCCTTCTGTATCGTTGCATGTGAAACAAGATCACAGAACTTATGACCCCACCCAACCACCCTCCACCCTAACTCCCCAATCACAGATCCAATCACCTAACCCTAACCACCATTTTCTATATTCCCAATTACTGTGCAAATCACCGGATCTTGACCACCTCTTCCAATACTCTAGGACAGTGTTTCTCAACAAGGTTTCACCAAACGTTGCTAGGGGTTCCTTGAGCAATAACTAATTTGTTACTCCTAGGTCAGTATAAAAGATATCAATGTTTTTTTTGTTGTATCTGTAAAGGTGGTAGCAATCCTAATGTCCAGAAATGTAAGAGGCATTCTTCCAACTGAACATGACTCTAAGATACTGTGAGCTGTGAAAATAGTAATTATAGTAGTTATGAACATTATTTTATGGAGTTCCTCCATGGTAAAAAGGTGGAGAAACACTGCTCTAGACCATCTCTTCCCTCATTTTGTAACACAATGCTCATCACCTAACCCCAATCACCTCAGTCTTGAGCACGGTGCCAACAACCTGACACTACAAACCTCCTCCATGCAGCCAAGGATTCCTGCAGAGTGCAGGGTAATTGCTAGGAGCTCCATAATTAAAGAACCCCAAAATGCTCACTTTCTAAAGGGTACATAATCACATGGAGTTTAGGTTGATTTTAAAACCCATCTAAAGTTTACCAGGTAACTTGACAGAATAAAAGATGAGTAAAGGGCAAGAAAGGTAAAGAAGTTACAAGACAACTATTGTCTTTGAATACATTGTTGTGGGCAGTGTTCCCAATGGCATGACCATCAAAGTTGCCAAACCTGGATACATTTTTCCACCTTCTGCTGAATTTTAGCTATGCTAACATCATCAAAGGTCCCACCTAGTTACTTCTGCTTTCTATTTATACACATGTAAAAAGCTAACATACACTATATTTACTGGACATTTTTTATTTGTCATAGGTTCCAAGATCTCAATGTTCTGAAAACTGTCCACCTGGTAAAAGGAAAGCAAAGAATAATATGCAGCAAATCTGCTGTTATGACTGTGTACAATGTTCTGAGGGAGAAATCTCTAATGTAACTGGTAAATATAAACGATGTAAACATAAATAACAACGCTTATAGATACATTTATAGATATAATAACTTTTGTGTGGGGGTTTAGCATGAATTTAGACTTATCTCAACACGATTTGTTGCTAACACAAATATGGGGCATAGACTGTGTGTAAGTACAGGGTAATTTCTATTTTGAAATTACTAGTGTCAACAAAAATGCAGTTGAAATAATGGTCAGTTTGAGGGCTATTTGGCTAATCAAAGGCACATTTGCGGCTTTGGGATTTACTAAAGCCACACTAGTGTGTTGGCAAGGCAGACAACCATCAACTCTTTTATTACCTCTTTCTGCATTACCCACATGCTTGCAAGAAATATTTGGACATCACTGGAATTGCAAGGTAGGTAATATTTGACCCTTCATAGGAATAGGTAAGGGGTCATATATACAGATACAGATACCTGAGAATACCCCTATTACAGGGGTTTCCAGATCTCACTGAGCTTACCACACTCAGACCCCCACAACATAGAGGTGATATTGAGGGAACAAGACCCTACAACATTTTTAAAAAAATGTACAAAAATATATTAATTTTTCTTTCATTTGCATTGTATTTTCTGTACTACACTGTCTACCCAGCTTTTTGCAATACAATAGTTTTCTTGGAGATTCTAAAATGAGGAGCTGTCAGTTGTACAGTCCACAGGGGCTGAGAAAGTGAATGATCCCCTTTCCTCCATTGAACAACATCTAGAACTTATGTGACGCTTGCATCGGGAATATCCCTGATGTATTAGACATGTAATTTTATTGACATTCCTATTTCATATTTTTGTCAATGTTAGCAGTAACATCCACATTTTGTCCACTAGGTTTAATTTCGAGTCAATGTAGATTTCCTGTTTTTTTCAGGTAAAATTAGATACTTTGGTTTATTTTTGGATCAGATTATATACAGTAAATTGAATATTATTCAATAAATATGAACAACAAAAGCTAACAATGACACATCTTTTTTTTACAGATAGCCAAAACTGTATAAAATGCTTGGCCATAGAGTATGCCAATGACAAGAAGGATCGGTGTATATTAAGACAAGAAGAATATTTAGCTTATTCGGACACTCTTTCCATTGCACTTTTATCTTTCTCTGTTCTTTTAGCAATTACTTCTATTCTAATACTAATAATTTTCATTTTATATCGGGAAACACCAATTGTCAAAGCTAATAACAAGAATCTGAGTTTTATTCTCCTTGTCTCCCTGTCAGTCTGTTTCCTATGTGTGTTCTTGTTTATTGGACGCCCTGCTGATAGCACTTGTATGTTCAGACAAATTGTTTTTGGAATCACATTTTCCATTTCGATGTCTTCAGTGTTGGCCAAGACTATTATGGTCTGCATTGCCTTCATAGCATCCAGACCTGGCAGCTTCTGGAGAAAACTGGTTGGGATGAAATTATTAAATTCTTCCATTGTTGTCTTGACTTCTTTTGTAGAAATTATATTAAGCATCACCTGGTTGACACTTTCACCTCCTTATCAAGATATGGACACGACGACTTATCAAAAAAAGATTGTGATTGAGTGCAATAAGGGATCCACAGTTGCTTTCTATACTGTTCTTGGATATTTAGGATTCTTAGCAGGTGTTAGTTTTACTGTTGCATACATAGCCAGAAAATTGCCTGATCAGTTTAATGAAGCCAGGTACATTGCCTTCAGCATGCTGGTGTTCTGTAGTGTCTGGATTGCCATGATCCCAACCTATCTTAGCACCAAAGGGAAAAATGCACTGGCTGTGGAAATTTTCTCTATTTTAGCATCAAGTACTGGACTTTTAGGATGTATTTTCTTTCCAAAATGTTACATTATACTGATTAAGCCCCAAATGAATAGAAAGACCCATATATTTAAAAAGGTAAGCAAATAAGTAGTGTAACTGAAATTGGCCTCAGGTTTGTAAAAGGTTCTTTAACCTGCTGGCTGCTCATAAATGAATGCAGCCGTGGGAAAAATCCTCTGATTTTCCCCACGGCCACGTTTATTCATAAACACAATATGTATGACTCACTCTGAGAGGAGGATTACTGCGGCTGCATTTATGAATGGAGCCATGGAAATCCTCCTCTCAGTGAGAGATTCCCGGGCACTACCCTTCAAGTCCAAGTCAAGTCCCAAGTCATTGACACCAAGTCCCAAGTCAAGTGTCAAGTCACCAAGAAGTTTTTAAGTGGAGTCCCAAGTCAAGTCACTTCATTTATCAAGTTGTTTGCAAGTCGTACATAGTGAGGCAGTGAAGCTTCTGTAACATTGCCTTCCTCTCCACCTTTCTTGCACTCCAAATCAACTAAGTTCAGCTTTCTCAGCTGACAGATGAAGAGGACAGGGAAAAAAACACTTCTGAGGCTTCTGTGAGGCTTCTGTAACACCGCCTCCCTCCCCGCCCCCTTCAGCTGTCAGAAGAGAAAACCTCGGACTTAGAATGCAAGGAAGGCAGGGAGGAAGGCAGTGAGTCTTCTGTAATGCTGCCTTTCTCCCTGCCTTCCTTGCATTTTATGTCCATTGCTTTCTCCACTGACAGCTTAAAGGGGCGGGGAGGAAGGCAGTGTTACAGAAGCCTCACTGCCTTCCTGCCCATCCCCTTCAGCTGTCAGCGGTGAAAGCCGGCAGTCAAGTTGCAGGTCGTGTTGCAATATCTACATGTTCTAATGTTGGTATAGAACTAGGTGGTTACACCTACAGATGTATCTACATACCTAAGATACCAACTGCCATGTCCAAGCATGGATACCACAATATACTTTTATACATGGCTAGTGAGCTTACTTACTTAAGCTTAAAGCACCTGGAGGCTGTGGTTTGAAAATTTAAGAACAGCAGTGTCTAACACTATACCACAGCAGATTTAATCTCTGCTAACAATGTATCTATCCCTGCATAACTGGAAATGGAATGAGTGTTTTAATGATAACAGTTTTTTTCTGTGTCCAACGGGTATCTGGGAACTGTGTAACAGTAAACCTGCATATAGTATTTATGTATGGGAGCAAATTGTGCCTTATTGTCTGCTGCTGTGAATTACTGTAAAGCTATATAGACCTGTTCTTAGTATATATTTATTAATAGATGGACTTGGCACACAAGTCCATACACGAGAAATACAGCTACTCATTCTGTGCCAGGGATTTATCTGGTTACCCTATAGCCACATAAGGATGTAGAAATGCAGTATGCACTATTCTTTAAAATTGTTTAGCATGGGGGCTTGTTGAAGTTTTGCAAATGCTTTATATTTATACTGTGTGATTCATAAAGTTCTACTTTTGTAGCAATCTATTAGTAATTTTTCTGATAATATTTTAATAAAATATTAAAAATTAACTTGTTGCTTCTTTTGCATATCTACTCATTTCCCTTTTAAAAAAAAATAAAAATATATATATATATAGCGTGCAGCGTTCGATCTTGTGGTGAATCGGGCCTTTCCCGTTTACCAAAAAATATAAAAGCGAGAGCGGCCTTGAGATTCGCCATGACGTTGTGTTCTCGCCGACAGAACGAGGGAAAGCGCAGGGGGTGGTAACGCCGAGAAATTTCGGTGGGAATCGTGGCTGGGAGCGAATTATTTGCTCCCAGGATGCACAGCAAGGCCCAGCAGCCAATTAGGAGAGATCTGAGCACAGGCATATATATACAGGGAAGGAGGGAAAGGTTAGTCACTGTGTTCCATCTGTGTTCTGTGTATAGGATAGACGCAGGAAGAGATATGTATTGTGACAGGGACAGTGTAGGAGCCTACTTAGTTACTTGTTAGCTGCGAAGTTCTGTGTTTTATAGGGCATATATCCTGTACTACTGTTTAGTATAGGATATTGTGTATGTAGAATAGGTTAGGCAGATATCTTTACTTTTACATGAGCTACTAGCTGGTCAGTTTTGTTAAATTGTCAACAGTCAGGAGTAGGAATGAGTAAGCAAATTTTTTAAATTCGGTCTTGCGACGAATTGGGCCATTCTTGTTTACCAAACAGACGAGAATGGCCGTTTTAAATTCGTTCGGCGGGACCGAATTTTTGGGACCTCCAAGACCAATCAGGGGAGCAGAGCTGTTACTAGTTGTATGTGTTCTTGGATAGAGTTTCACAGGATGATGATGACCGTGATGTGAAACCACCGGTGCATGTAAGGGCTAGCAGCAGTTCCGGAACAGACGTAGAGGAAAGGCAGCAGCATCAAAACACTGGGGATGGAAGGAGTGCTAATCTGTCTCATGTAAGTCCCAAAGAAAAGACAGAGGAGTGGGCACAAGTAGGGGAACAGTCAGAGATGATGTGACTGTTGGGGAGGTCGAGCTGGAGTAGACGCAGGGCACCCAGCAGAAGACATATCCAACATATACATTTAAGCAGCAATTCCTCAAAGACAAAGCATGTGTTGAAACACTAACAATGCATTATGTTGTACTGCAGTTGAAGCAAATCAAAGCTGAAACATCCTTGAATATTTACCAGTTGTTTTTAGTTAAAATAGATGTTTTGCAGCAACAAACACAGACCTTAATGGGAGTTTTGCTTTAAACAAGCTGCTTGTTACACCCGACTCATTGCCCCTGATTCATCAAGCAGAATCGGATTATCGGTCGCGCATTCGTATTCGCGATCCGAAATCGTATGCGATCGCGCTATTCAGCAACTGAAAAAGATCGCGGCC
>NC_092860.1:150040365-150180051 GCF_032062135.1 Pyxicephalus adspersus | reverse complement strand
CCGCGATCGATGGCCGCGCGTACTTTCGCGCTTCCAGCGAGCGCGGATTTTATTGATGAATCAGGGGCATTGTCTTGTTTTGTATTTGTTTGTATTTTTTTGTATTCATTTTTGGTTTTTATTTTGCAAATTTTATTTCTGAGCTTTCAGAATGTAGCTTTCAGTAGAATTTTATACGAGGGGGTGCTGAGAAGTTCCTGGCTTTGCCCAGAAAGAAGAGAGACAGAGTTATGTAATAACACTTTTTTCAACATATTCTCCCCTGAGCCTGATGCATTTGGTACAGCGTAGTTGCACCTTTTGTAGACGGTTCAAATAAAGGTCCTTCGGCTGGGCCGCAAACCAGCTTTCAGCAGCATCTTTGACGACAGAAATGTCCTCAAAACGTTGCCCCTTCAGGTGTTTCTTCAAGTTTGGAAACAGATAATAGTCTAAAGGGGCCAGGTCAGGTGAGTAGGGGGGATGGTGGACCAATTGGAAACCCAGGGTGTTCAATTTGGCAGCCACAACGTTGTACGTTTGCGCAGGTGCATTGTCCTGCAAAAAAAGGATCCCTTTGGTCAATTTTCCACGGTGTTTCGTCTTAATTGCCTTAATTGCCTTCAGCTGGTCCAGGAGGTTAACATAATATTGTTGGGTGATACTAGAGCCCTGAGGTAGGTAGTCCAACAACAGAATACCATCTTTGTTTCAGAAAACGGACGCCATTACTTTTTTGACCGATTTCTGGGTTCGGAACTTCTTCGACCGCAGGGACCCGCTGTGGTGCCATTCCTTTGACTGTTCCTTCATTTCAGGATCATAGATGTGGAGCCAGGTTTCATCCTCAGTCACTAACCTAGCCAAAAAGTCCTGTGCAGCTTCATAATGGGCCAAAACGGCTTTGGATACTTCAACTCGTTCCTTCTTCTGATCACCGTTCAAACATTTTGTCACCCACTTCGCTGAAAGCTTGCGCATGTCTAGGATAGTGGTGATAACAAACCCAACATGCTTCCGTGAGATGTGAAGTATCTGGGCTATCTTTTTTCCAGATACTCGCTGGTCCTCAATAATCAGCTCATAGACAGCATCGCAGGTTGCCGGGTCAGTTGAGGTTGGGGGGCACCCACTGTGGGGCTCACCTTCAACGGTGAAATGCCAAGTCTTTAAACAAGATATGCAGGTTTTGACTGTGCTGTAGGATGGACACTTCTTGCCCAGTGTTTGTGACATCTGAGTGTGAATGTCCTTTCCCTGACTTTCCCTAGAGAAACAAAAACTTCATTATGGCCCGTAACTTCAATGACGTGACACTTGCTTGTGCCTCTGCCATCACAGCTTCTCATTAAAAGAAAAAACAGTTTTAAGAATCGCAAAGACCCCAGCACCCCCTCATAACTTTGAGTACATTGTTAAGTCACATAATAGGCATCCTTCCTAATGGCTGATGGTAGTATAAGCTTTACCCTCAAAACACAGATACTTTAATAGAACATATTTTATTAATAAAAAGAAAAAAACAAAAAAAATATGCCATGATTACTATGCTTTTTTATTTGTTACAGGTTCCAAGATCTCAATATTCTGAAAACTGTCCACCTGGTAAAAGAAAAGTGAAGAATAAAATGCTGCAAATAAATATTATATAATAATATAATATACATGGACCATAAAATTAAATAATGCATTTTCAGTGCTGTAGTTTCTTATACAATCTGGCCTATCGCAACAAAACGTGGTGCCTAGCACAAATATGGAATATAGGCTGTGGATGCAATTGGCCTGATACATTTAAAAAGAGAGTGTTAAGTGAACATATGTTCATTAACACTAGTAATTTCACAACAGAAAATTGTATAATGCGCCTGGGCACACAAAATACAGCCAACTCCAAGAATCCTTTATCAAGCTTTATTGTCGTCATAAAACAAGGCAAGGGTTATTCACTGATGATAAGTCCGATAAGCATGGTACAGAAGGGTAAGGCAAAGGCAGGTCAGGAACATTCTGAGGTCAGGGCAGGCAGCAGCCAAGAGTAGTCACAAACAATTCAAGGTCAGGGCGGGCGGAGTTCAGGCAGAATCAGGTATCGGACCGGGTTGTGGGTAAACACCCAAACCAGATCACTGGGTTGGAACTGGGGCTCAGGGGATCTATGGTGATCTGCAAACCTCTTCTGCCGGGCTACTGCCTCTCTAAGATTACTTTGGACCTGGTTCCAATGTTCCACCTAATCGTTAAGAACAGGAAGATCAGAGGGTGGACCTGACAGAGAGGACACTTTGGGACTCAGACCCCTGACACACATAAATGGGGAGATCCTGGTGGAGGTGTGCTCTGTGTTGTTATATGCCACCTCTACAAAGGGGAGACAGACAGCGATTGGTTGGTCCGTTAAGTCTGTGTCAATATGGGTGCACTGCAGAAAGCCCTTTTCAGCACTTTGAAGGCTTTGCAAGTTTCCGGATGTCCACCTTGAGGAGTCCGCCCCTTTCCTAGTGAGGTTCGTCAGAGGGTGGACAATGGACGAGAAGTTTCGTATGAACTTCCTATAAAAATTTGCAAAACCTAAAAAGTGCTGAAGGCTCTTGAGCTCAGTGGGTTGCGGCCATTCCAGAACTGCTGAGACCTTGGTTGGATCCATGGCCAACCTGTGATCTGACAGAATATACTCTAAGAAAGCAACCTCACGTACCCCAAAGTCGCACTTCTCCAATTTTGCATAGAGGAAGTTTTCTCTGAGCTTCTGGAGGACCTGGCGTACTTGTGCTCTGTGGAGGAGAAGATCAGATGAATAAATCAAAATATCATCGAGATACAAAATCACAAATTTTCCCAGAAATTCTCAGGAACACATAATTTACAAATTCCTGGAAGACTGCCGGGGCATTACACAGACCAAAAGGCATTACTGGGTATTCGAAATGCCCATCCCTGGTGTTAAAGGCAGTCTTCCATTCATCACCCTTCCCAATGCGGATAAGGTTGTATGCCCCCCCTTCAAATCTAGCTTGGTGAAGAATCGGGCCTCATTGACCTGAGAGAAAAGGTCATCCACAATGGGCAGAGGGTACCGATTCTTCACAGTAATCTCGTTTAGGCCCCTGTAACAGGGTCTTAACCCGCCATCCTTCTTCCCCACAAAAAAGAAGCCAGCACCCGCAGGGGAAGAGGATGGATGGATGTAGCCCTTCTCTAAGTTTTCGTGGATGTATTCTCTCTGGGCCTTTATCTCTGGTCCGGTGAGATTGAATAAATGACCCCTAGGGGGCATGGTACCCGGAAGTAACTCAGTGGGGCAATTATAGGAAGGATGAGGTGGGAGTTTGTCAGCTGAACAGGGGCAGAAGACATCAGCAAACTCCTGGTAAGGCTCAGGCAATTTTTGTAACACCTAAAGGGCCTGTACTGGCATTACTGGAGTAAAGCATCTGACTCGAACTCCCAATTAATGATAGGGTTATGGGATTTCAACCAAGGAAGGTCTAAAATCAGGGGGGGTTTTACCATCCTGATCACAATAAGGCGGATCACTTCCTTATGGGAGGCCCCCATTGTTAAGTGCACTTCTGTGGTAATAGAGGGTGTAAGACCCTGTTGAAGGGGGGTGCCATGAATGGCGGCAAAGGACAATTCAGGCCCAAGAGGGGCAACAGGTATTCCCTGTTCAGAGGCAACATCTTGGTCCAGTAGGTTACCATCTGCCCCGGAAAGGCCATGACTTGGCGGGTTTGAGAGGCTCCCTTCTGCACCCCCAATTCACTGGAACCTTTCAGGTCCTTTGCGAGGGCAGGTCCTTGCCCTGTGACTGGGATCGCTACAGTAAAGACAGAGACCACCTTGCAAACGCCCATTGCTCTCAGTGGGGGCAAATTTGGATGAACCATTCTCCATGGGTTCCCCCAGGTGGCGCTGGAAGTATTCATCAGAGGTATAGGTTTCAACGGAGGAGGCGAACGACTCCTGGTTCTACGGAAGACTTTTTCTAGACGGTATTCCCAGTTCCTTCGGTTGACACAAAGGGACTGCTGTATCGAAAGATCCAGGGTGGATGGAGAAGGGAAACCCAACTGCAGGTCTTTGACTTGATCGCTGAGGCCCTGACGGAAGCGATGAAGGAGAGCTGCGTTTCCCCAACGGGTACTGGTGGACCAGCGCCGAAATTCTGCTGCATATTCTTCCATGGGACGTCTCCCCTGAGCTAGTTATTCCAAGTTTATCTCCGCTGTTCGGGTCAGGTCTGGGTAATCATAAATCACTCCCATAACAGCAAAGAAGTCAGTGACCGAACTGAATGCAGGATCATCTGGAGGCAAATTGAATGCCCATCTCTGGGGCTCACCTTTTAGGAGGGAGATGAACCACTCCAATACGTTGGCGTGTTGACCCAGAGGCAATAGGGAGAAGTTCGAAGTACAGAAAACAGGAGTCCTGGAAGTTGGGGGAAGTCCTGTCTGTTCCCCGAAACTTTCTCAGGTAACGAAATCCGAGGTTCCACTGACACCGCTGGGCTGGATACATTTGGACCCAATTCTTCCCTTCCCTACCCTGGGAGCCGCTGTAATTCACCTGCCATTTCCAGGAGGCGCTCACGAACCTTCGTGGGGTGACCGGTGGGAGCCTCTAATTCAAGCTCCTGTAGGCCCCTCCATTAGAGCTGTGTGGTGTGTGAGGGCCCGCTATACTGTAATGCGCCTGGGCACACAAACCACAGTCAACTCCAAGAATCCTTTATCAAGCCTTATTGTCGTCATAAAACAAGGCAAGGGTTATTCACAGATGACTAGTCCGATAAGCGTGGTACAGAAAGGTAAGGGAAAGGCAGGTTAGGAACAATCTGAGGTCGGGGCAGGCAGCAGGCAAGAGTAGTCACAAACAATCCAAGGTCAGGGCAGACGGAGTTCAGGCAGAATCAGGTATCAGACCGGTTTGCTTTTAGTAATGATACAACAGGTTAATATGAACCAACACAGAGAACGCACCCAAGTACATTGTACACAGAGGCTTATAGCGGGCAATGGTGTTCAGGACAGTTTCTCCTCAAATGGCAAAAGTGCCCAAATGACCTTGCGCCACCTGGCGCTATTTGATTGAAGGATAACTGAATCCCCTGCAGCCCCTGGGAATTCAAACAACTATGTCCCGCCCCGTGGCAAGGCAGCCGAGTGCCTCACCCCTGGGGGTTATATGAGGCACAGGTGGTAGCGTGCACACCTCTTCACACACCGCCCCTGGGATGTGCCCTACTTTGCACATCCGCAGGAGTGCTGAGAACAACACTTTCTCTGTTGACGTCCATAGGGATTCTGGGGATGTACCTGGCCGAACAATAGTTTGGCTAGAACGGATCCCTCCTTCAGGGAGAGACACACTGCGAGCAGGGCAGCAGCCTCAGCCACGCTGCCTGCTACAGCGGCATCTCCCTCTGTGGCTGTGATCCCCAGGGACGCCGCGGGCTCGCTGGAAAGGTAGGTTCCTTACACATTGACCCTGATTTCAAGACTGGAGAAGTTAGGCTATCATGGGAGAACCTGGGTGATCCAGCAAATGTGGAACAATGTTCAAAGAATTAAACATTTGCCAACTGAAGTAATGGTAATGTTCAGATTTGCTGGATTCACCCAAGCTCTCTTATGAAAAATTCAAAATCATATTAGGGATAGTAAAGATTTTAGGTTAGGCCTTGTTTGGGCTTTAGTCACCCTGTTACATGGCATAAAAAGTATATTCCATTTTGAAATTTTAGTTATATCATTAAAATAACCATATAATGTATATTAGATTATAATACGTATAACACTGGGGAACAATTTTGATCCAATTTTTTCTTGACTTTAATTTTTAAGCTTATTTACATTAAAATAGTTATGCTGACTCTGAAAGTGCAGTTAGTTTTCTTCTATCACATCAGATTTTTTCCCTATCGCTTATATTAATGTGATTACCGTAGTATGGATTTGTATAGGCTATTTACACGCAAGACAGTGTGGTCAGAGGTTGTGCGCTGCTCTACTAAGTGAATAGGCAAAATTTATTTTTCTACTTACACATGTATTTCATGTCTGGCTCCGCCGTTTCTTGTGGTAAGTGCCTAAACAACCCTGATTCATATTGTTATATCTGTGGTAGTTTCACCATTCCCAGTCAAAGGGCGAACATCAGCACATTTGTAGTGCAAGCCTATTTGCCATATTTCAATGTTAAACTTGTTGATAAAGATAAGTCTTGGGCCCCTCATAAGGTGTGCAAACAGTGTGTCGAGGGTTTACAGATGTGGACAAAGGGAACAAGTGATAAGATGCCATTTAGTATACCTATGGTTTGCCGAGAACCAGGAGATCATTTCAGTGACTGTTATTTTTGTATAGTGAAAACTTCAGGATATAACAAGAATAATAAATGTAACAGAGTATCCTAGTCTACCATCGGCTATACGCCTAGTGGCTCATTTAGATGAAATCCCAGTGCCAGTTTTCGTTACACTTCCCTCTCTTGAAGAACATTATGGTGATGAACTAGGTGACAACAATGATGAAGAGTTTGAAATTGAAGAGGACTCTGTTTGTATTTGTGTTTTACCTCGGTGGTGGTCTAAAATCTGGTTTTCCTCGGAGAGCAAAAGGAAGTAGTGGGGGGAAGTTGTTCTTTGTACATATTCAAGAGGCAGCAGGGAGGGTGTATGTGGATGTCAAGCTTGGAATTAAAATGATGGATGTTAAAGTTATTTTGTGCAGATCTGCACAAACATGAAGGAATCATACATGCACAATACATAAAAGGTTCAGGAAAAATATTTTTAAACCAAAGCAATATACAACAGTAGGGGAAAATGACAATCAGGTAAGTATATAGGACAAGACATGGGGAGGGGGGACATAGTCTCCATTTGATCATCAACACATAACGTACAAAAGAATTTTAGACCAGATGATAACATTTTTTGAAAATAACAGTTTAATGAAAAACAAAAAAATATACCTATTGGTATACCATTTAAGTCAACTGTACATAGAACAACAATTTCTTTTTAAGTGCTATTCTACCTATGTACAATGCGGTAAGTGAAACCCAACTGTGCAAAAGATTGTCACAGAGTGGAACAAGGGAACAATATTTACTTTTGCAGATGGGAGGGGCGTAAGACTAATTATTCCTAAATAGCAGAACTTTTGTTATGCCTATTGAAAAGGATAGATCACATGCCAGGATGGTTTATGTTTAGGCTGAGAAAGATCTGAGAAGGATCCAAAGCGTGTAAGGGAGGCCAGAATAAAGGGAAAAAAAGTCTTAGGATTAGATGTAAATAAAAACATGTCATCTGCAAATGCTGAGATTTTACCCTCTATTTATTATTATTATTATTATTATTATTATTATTAATAAACAGGATTTATATAGCGCCAACATATTATGCACCGCTGTACATTAAATAGGGATTGCAAATGACAGACTAATACAGACAGTGATATAGGAGGAGAGGACCCTGCCCCGAAGAGCTTACAATCTAGGAGGTGGGGGAAGAAACGCACAATAGGAGGGGAGATATGGAGTGGTGGGAAATAGTGATGGTTTCAAAAGACAGAAGAAGATGGGTAGGCAAGTTTGAAAAAATGGGTTTTGAGCGCTCTTTTAAATGAGCAGAAGGTAGGAGCAAGCCAAATAGGATGAGGAAGACCATTCCAGAGAGTTGGGGCAGCTCTAGAGAAGTCTTGGAGCCGTGCGTGTGATGAGGCTATGAGTGAGGAAGTTATTAGTAGGTCATTGGAGGAGCGGAGAGTTAATTGAAGTCCTGTAAATTGGGGAGCTTTATCAAAATTCACAAAATGGTATCAAGAGCTAGACTGAAGACCAAAGGAGATAACAGACATTCTTAACGAGTACCTCTGGACATATGAACAGTATGAGATATTACCTATGAGCTTTATTTTAGGGTCTAGAAGGGATCATTTTGGGAAGTCTTATTTGGACATTTGCTGGATCCTGTTCATTCCCCAAGGTGGGGAAGATACCAGATTCAGAATAAGCCCTCATTCGGCCTACCCCCACAGCAAGACTGAGATCACCTTGTGGGATCCCCAACTTTGATCCTGGACATAGTTGTGGGCAGGTGCAGTTCTGCTACATACTTTTGGCACCCATCTTTTGGCTAACTTTATTTCAGAGGACTTTTTATGCATAGTAGGAGAAGCAGACGTTTGCCCATTTCCCATCCAACAAAATCCCAACACTGATTTTAAGAGCCGTGTCTTATTTTTAATTTAATTGTCTGTCAATGACAGCTTTCATCACCTGGTGCTTGGACTGGATAAGCTAAATCTAGGCCATTTAAAAATTAAAAAAAAATGAGTTTTCTGACTTGGAATTTTGACAAACTTTTACCCATACTGACAAGAATCGTTGTGACTTAGAATTCTTTAACTTTGAACACCCCTGCTCTTGACCTATGCTTGAATGTTGCCCAATTCTCACTAAGCAAGCATGTCAACACTTTCAATGAAGTGCTATGTGTTATTAATTTTTAGCTTGAATTAACAGATGAATATATCTGAAAGATTAGTACTATATATTTTTCTAAACTAATTTCTTCTATTTTTTTACCACAAAGTTTAATGTGAATTGATCCTAGCTGCGTTCTATCTATTTTTTTCATTCTAAATCTAATAATTATGCCTAAACCAATATATATATTCCAGCCTGCTTTTGTCTTGACTGTGAGTTGTAAAATGCCGGATTATCATGCAACTAACAACAATCAGGCTGAGGCAGGCAGAGAGAAAGCAGAAGGATTTATTTTCCATGGTTTTCTATGAGTTATTGTTGACAATGTTCTTTACTTTAGTCTTCAATGTGACATGGTGCAAAACTGACATCTCAACAACAGGATGTAACCTCAACATAAATCAATATACATTTGAGTATGAATTTTCACAGGACGGTGACTACATTATTGGAGGAATATTTAGTGTACATTCTTGGGTGACATTTTGGCGATTTGAAAACGAACTCTTCTTCAACAAAATGTGTTCACTGTGAGTAGATACAGTGTTTGTTAAGAACATTGTTTAGAGAGCATAGACCATCATGGGTTTACCTAGGAAAAGCAACATTCTGATCGTGGTTGTTGTGGGGAAGAAAAAAAATAAGGTTTTTATTGGCATCCCTTTCATATCCAAATTCCTTTGCGTATGTAGTAAGTAAATGAATTTAGAGCTTGATTTGTACAAGATACCGTTTTTAATATCAACTATAAATCTCAAATTTGTGAAACATTTAAGTTAGTCTAAGCTGCTGTGATGATACTGATTTTCTAACTATTCTAACTGCTGCTATTCTTTTTAGGTGCATGGATTATTAGGACTTCATGCTCATGAAATCATGTTGCAAAGTGTTCTTTTCCTGAATTTGATTTATGTTTGAAAAGCATGTAAAACACAAGTCATCAAAATCCTAATTACTTTATTTGAACTGTACACAAAGCAATTTAGTGGCTGTGTTTGACCTGCTTTTTATTGAACTTGATTTATCACTTTGATGCAACGTCTACTAATTTTGATTTACATTATCCTCTCATGATTAAATGAATCAATATATATCCTAAAAATACAGAGGGGGTGTTGGATTAGGGTGACACACAAAAGTCTTTTTGTATGTAAACTGATTGAAGTTAAGTAAAAATTAAAATAATAAACTCAGCAGTTATACACTCATTTTACTGCAGACTAGCTTCTTACACAATTCAGTACTAAGTGGTAGGTGGCAAAAGGTGGCTAAAAAACATGGAGCATGGTCAGGAAACAAGTCATAGTTTCAAGCTAGTGGAAGAAGTGGGATCCACGGGAATCATGAGCTGTAACAAAAACATAAAAAGATCTGACTTCGGTTTAAAAACGAATGAGGTCAGTGGATATACCGTTTTTCTATTAGTGGAATATAAGAGGTGAAAACTGAAAATAACACATTGTATTTTTTTAGCATACATCACAAAGAGTACAGACATGTCCTGGCTTTTATTTTTGCCATCAATGAGATTAACCAGAACCCACAAATTTTGCCTAATGTAACCCTGGGATATCACTTGTATGACTCCTGCGCAAATGTTAATAAGGCTCTAAAGGATGTTTTACAGATATTGTGTGGTCACAATGTAACAGCTCCCAATTACTTGTGTATGGAAAAAAGAAAAATAATCGGATTTATTGGGGATCTTCATTCCGACACCACTATCCCTATGGCCCAACTGCTCAGTCTGTATGGATATGCCCAGGTATGAATCATGGCAGTTTTCTTTTCTTACTAATATTACATTACTGTATAAGCCAAATGAAATATTGTGATTTAAACAATATTTGGGTATATACTGAAATATACTAAACTAGATTCACCAACTGCTTTCAAACTAAGATGTATTCTAGCTGTAGTACCTGTAATTTATGTTGTTATCTTGTTGGTGTTCCTTCAAATATGACCAGGATAGTGCAGGTAGAGAAATCACCAATGATTAAAAAAATAGTAAGGATGGAAGGAATGCACAGAAGACTCTTATGATAGTGCTGCTAGAACGCAACTCAATTTTATTCTGAAGCAATTCAACCAAACTGGTCCAAAAGATCTTGATTATGAATGTCCTCAATGTGAATACTAATGAAGTCAGTATGGAAAAAATGTTGATATTTTTTTCAGATCTCCAGAAAATAACTATTCAACTATACAAAGGTGAGATAATCTACCGTAAATCATCAGATAAATACCTAGTATATGATTAGAAATGTATTTTACAAATCATTATTTCAGAGTCTATTAAAAAAATTGTACAAGTACAATTGTACAAATTCTAGCGCAAACAAAGGACAGTCTTCGAGAACATCTCCTCTATACCAGTATACCACTCAATGCAAAGAAAATCAACATTCAATGCAAACAAATCTGTTGGAGGAGGTAAAACTATAAAAAATAAAAAATATATTAGGCTGGTTGCATACTTTGTTAGTTTGCGAGTGTGTCTTTTGTGTGCAGCCTTCTTCAGGACACCTCACGTATTTTTTATTGAAGTTAGGTCTTGGCTGTAGCTGGGCCATACCAAAACTTTATTTTTCTTCTGTTGAAGCCGTTCTTTTGTTGTTTCGATGTAGTCATGGGGTCATTGTCATATTGAAAGGTGAAATTCCTGGTGAAAGTCACTGGTATTTGAAACTATTTCCCTCCAGTTCCTAAACTAAAGACTAAAGCTCCAGGTGCAGAAGAAGAAAAACAACCTCAAAACATGATACTGCCATCACCATGCCTCACGAATACTGTGGGGATGGTGTTTTTTGGTGATGTTAAGTGTTGTTCTTGTACCAAACATACACATTTTTCCACATGCTTTTGGGAGACTGGGTGTATTTTTTTTAATGTAAATTTTTATTAAAGAATTTAACATATACAAGTATACAACAATGCAGAATCACAAAAAAACAACAAAAAGAAAACAAATAAAAGATGTATTAAACAATAAGAAAAAGGTAGGCGTAAAATACAGAATGATGTCAGAACATAAAAATAAACATCATGAAGTACATACAAATCCACAGAAACAAAGACAAGATTACAAATGCACTTGTGTTGTTCTAAACCTTTGTATCAATTATATCAATATACAATCAGTACTTATCCAGCATCAAGTAAAACAAATGAGCATTTGTAAATAAATGCCTTTGCAAAATCAAAAATAAAAGGCAAAAGAAAGAAAGGAAAAATAAGAAAAGACTAGAACAGGAAGATATCCAAGATCTCACTAGGGAAACAACTACTCTAGCCAACCATATTTAAGGTTCAGATGGAATAATATCAGCAACTATATAATGAGCAACTATATAATTCCAGTAGCTGTTGCTTGATCCCATGGGACACAAATTTCCTCAAGTTTCTCCAGTTTGGTATTGAGCCTAGCAGATAGATGTTCCATCAGCCCAATATCCTCTACACGTGTCCTCAATTCCGCAACAGAGGGCGGAGTGGGTGATTTCTAATGCACCGAGATGGGGCATCTGGCCGCCGTAAGAATATGGGGATAGTCTTGTAATTGACAGATCACATTACTTGGTTTGGAGGGTGGGCCAACCAAGGCTAAGGCTCCATAAGCTCTATCAAATTTATTAGGTTCCTGAGCAGGGTGCCCCAGAATATTGCTAAAGATGGTCTGGAGCACTAGAGGTATATCCGAGGGCTAAGTAGCTTCATGGAAACCACACACTCTGATAATATTCCGTCTACCTTGGGTATCTAAGTCCTCAATATGACTTTTAAAATCACGAATGGTCACCGCCTATAGGGAGGTCTTAAAGCTGAGTGATCACACCTTTAGCAACCTGCAATTCAGTATCAACCGATTCCACCCTGTCTGCCAAGGCACAAAATTCTGAGCGAAGAAGATTAACCTTATAGGTTTCAACCCTGCATGTTTCTTTAACTTCCAGCACTAGTAAACAAAAATCTTCTTTGGTAGGCATATGTTGAATAAAGTCCCGCCAAGAAGTAGGTTCTGTGAGATATTATCCGTGTCTATGTGTGTCTGCAGATAGCTCTATCCCTCCAGCAGTTGAATGCAATGTGTCCCCTGTCTAGAAGGAGCGGGAGGGGGGCGCTCTCTTTGGACCAGAGAGCTATCCCTGATATTAGAGGCAGAATCATTTTTAGAAGACTGGTGTGGTGTCATTAAAATAGATCCTGTCTGTGTAGGGGGAACTTGAGAGTCCCCTGCCCAGCTGACATCCACAGGAGGATCAGCACTGACATGACAGCCACTGAAGCCACTGACACTGACAGCCAGTGAAGCCTGACTCCTTTCTAAAGAAGGTGTCTGGGAGTACATAGATTATCCCCCTCATGGGGGGCAGCTCTGGGTGAAGGAGAGGTAGGGAATCCAGCAAAGGATCTGAGAGAAGAGACTGTGCTGGTGTAATAGCAGTGAACCTTCACTCACCGTGTGCATCATGGGGGTCCAGTGCCATCTTGAGCCCTGAGCCACCACAGTGTTTGAAGCAAAGAGGCTCAGGACTGAGTGTTTAGAAGCCGGTTAGGGTGCCATCCTGGACCTAGCACCCATAGGGTCTTACTGTCTGCGTTTGTTCCCCATAATGTGCTTGTTAAGTGCCTCAAAGTGCGGGTCTAGATTAACACGCAGCCATTCAGTGAGACACCGAAGCCATGCCCCAGATGTATTATTTTGAAAATTTTAGCCAGGTCTGGATGTTTTTCTTTGTAAAAAAATGTCTTACATCCAGCAATCCTTCAGCATTACCATAATACCACCATCTCTGCAGAGATGGTGTTCTTATTTAGCACACAACTAATATGGCTTTGGGGAGCAACTACAGGGGCCAAACGTATCAAAATGACAAGGGAAGAAGGTGTGCCTAATAGAAAGCATGGGGAAAATTTGTACAGTGGTGTGGAGTAGCTATAAAGTACATTGGCCCACAGAATGAACAAACAAGCACTTTCGTTGAACTTCAATTTATAACTTTGTGGGGACAGTAACAACACGTATCAGTGACACACTAAATAAATAACAATATGATACCGATATAAAGATAAAAGAGGGTGAAGGGCTCTGGGGCACTTTAAAGTGTGGTGGGAAAAAGGGTGTCTGCAAAGGGCATAAAAATAAATATATATCTAAAAAATATAAATAACACTAGCATATTACACAGTTTTTTTTTTTTTTTTTTTTTTTTTTTTTTTTTGGGGTTTCCTCCCACATCCCAAAACATGCAGCTAGGTTTATTGGCTACCCCCAAAAATTGACCTTAGACTGTAACGTAAGACATATGACTAAGGTAGATACATTAGATTGTGAGCCCCTCTGAGGGACAGCTAGTGACATGTCTATGGACTTTGTGTAGCTCTGCGTAATATGATGGCACTATATAAATACTGTGTAATAATAACACAGGTCAACATGCCATTTTCATCAGATATAATTGTATATGGGCTTTGATGCAGATTTTTGATGCAGATTTCAAATCTGTGTTCAGTTTTTCTCTAGCACATCTAGGTTTTGTGATGCAGCCAATTACCGGTATATATTGTGTGAAATTTAATATAAATAGTATTAACATATTACAACATTTTACAACATTTTTTTATTTTAAAATAAGAGTGATTGAATTCATTTGTCATCATGCCTAGAAATTGCCTTAGTGATCCAGACAGTTTCTGTTATGAGTGTGGGTCATTCACGGCGAAAGCACAACGTCACCAAACAACCACAGAACTTAAAAAGATATACAAAATATATTTTGGCAGTCCACTTGGTGACCAGGATAAATCTTGGGCTCCACATGTCATCTGTACCAGTTGTTCCAACGGACTGCATGACTGACTAAATCGCCGTAAAGCTGTGCAATGCCATTTTCAATCCCGATGGTGTGGAGAGCACCGCAAGACCATCTAATCGACTGCTATTTTTGTGGCGTCAACACATGTGGATTCTCAGGTAAAACTAAGCACAAACATATATATTTCATGGGCTGTTCCCCATGATGATTCATTGCCAGGTCCAGTACTGCTACATGATGGACTTCTGTAGAAGGTGATGAGGACTGGGCTGGAGTTGCAGCCAGTTACATCCCCAAATCATCTGATCCTGACTACTTGGTCAATGAAGATTCAGAACCAGAGACCTTTACACAAGCAGAGCTGAATGATCTTGTTTGTGATCTAAATCTTTCCAAAGACAAAGCAGAACTTCCTAATTTTAAGGCTTAAACAGAAGAAATTGCTTGCAATGGGTGTACCTGTAACTCACCACAAAAAATGAAATCATAACTTGACAAAGTTCTTCACTAGTAACGGCTCATTGTGGTAGTGTCATGATATAAATGCACTCCTTAACAGTTTGTCACAAGAGCATGTTTCATCTGAATGGCCTATCTTCATTGATTCCTCTAAAAGAAGTTTGAAAGTAGTCTTACTGCATTATGGTAATTCCAAACCAAGTTTACCAATTGCTCCTTCTAAAGGAGGCCTATGATAACATGGAGTTACTACTTGAAGCAATCCAGTATAACACACACCAGTGGGACATCTGTGGGGATCTAAAGGTAATTGGCTTGCTGTTGGGAATGCAAGGAGGATTCACAAAACATTGCTGCTCCTAGGCCTGTGGGACAACCGATCTACGGAAGACCATCATGTCAAGCGTGATTGGCTACCAAGAGATACCTATAAGCCCAGGAACAAGTGGTGTCAAGTTTCTGCCTCTGGTTGATCTGCATAAAATATTTCTGCCACCTTTCCATATCACATTAGGCTTGATGAAGAACCTTGTAACAGCCATGGGTAAATCAAACTCCATGGGTTTTCAGTACCAAACATGGGTTTTCAGTACCTTGTTGAGAAGTTTCCAAACATAAGCACTGCAAAAATGCCACAGATCAAGTCTGTTTGGATGATGTTTTCAAACAATCACTCTGAGCAGCTGAGCTAGAAGCTTGGGGTGCATTCAAGTGGCTGTGTGATAAATTCTTGAGCAACGATATGTCTCCTGCAATACAAGGAAGGAGTTCAGAATTTGCTTGATTCATACCATAAACTGGGTTGTCGCATGTCGTTAAAAATATATTTCTTGCACTCACATCTAGAATTCTTCCCGGAAAATCTTGGTCTGGTGAGTGATGAACAAAGAAAACATTTTCACCAGGACATTCAGTTAATGGAGCACCGCTACCAAGGTTTCTAAAATGAAAGTATGATGGCTGACTGCTGGATGGTGTACTGCGACAATCCAGACAAAGAGTATACAAGAAAATCATACTCATACATCAAGCATTTCTGAAGAAACAATGGTACCTGACTGACACTGTTCAGTAGATCTGTACCACAGTGTGCCCTATTTTACTTCACACTGAAGATGTATTAACATTCACTTCAATGGTGCTTATGCTTTAGTACAAAATACATGCACATACAATGTTAACTATAATAGTACTCATAACTCAGGAACTGTACCTGTTAGGGAAAACTGAAAACAGATCTGAAATCTGATTTAGAAATTTTTGCTGTGGTTTCTGATGATTATCAAAACTAATTTTTTGTTGACCTGTGTAATAATAGACATGCCACTAACCATCCTCTGGAAAAGCTCACAATCTAATGCCCACAGTCTAATGCCCAGCTGATGGCCATAATTATGGGGAATCTAATTAGCTTACCTTAAAATAGGTTATGGAAGGAAGGAGTGCTCAGAGGTGCAATCCACACAAACACGGGGAGAACTTACCATATCCATGCAGATAGTGTACTGGCTGAGATTTAAGAATGCTAGTTAATGAGCCACAGTACCATTCCATTTTGCAGTACAAATTTACTGGCTATTATTATCTCTTTTATAATATTTTCAGTTTATAATAACAAATTATATTATATTTTCATATTAGATAAGTTATAGTGCAAGAGATCCACTGCTAAGTGATAGAACAAAATATCCAAACTTCTTCAGGACAGTTCAGGATGACCAAATGCAGCATGTGGGAATAGCATTACTACTGGAAAAATTTGACTGGAACTATGTTGGAATTATATCTTCAGATGATGATTATGGAGAACGGGAGCTCCAACAACTCAGCAAACAGCTCTCCAGCTATGGGATTTGCATTGAATTTAAGGTTCTATTGTCATATAAAAATCAGCTGGAAATTCTTGATAAAATTCACAATTCAGTTACAGATGTAGTTATTATTTGTGGTTCAAATAAAGGAACACTTAAATCATTTGTTATAAATGCCAGTGAAGTTCTTAGGAATAAGACTGTTATATTTCCATCGTCATGGTCACTTGAGATGCATCTAATCATTCCCAAAAGGAATGAAAAGGGCAGTTCTGCTAACTGTAGTTTGATTTTCTCACCTCCTGAGTATGACATTCCTGGAATAGCTCAATTTTTTGACAGTGTTCATCCATCTACACGTCCAGATGACAAGTTACTAGAAGATGTTTGGATTTATGAATTTGATTGCCTCTCTAGAAACAAGAAAAAAAATGTATTAATATCAACCATAATAGGACAACGCTCTCTCCGTAACTGTACCGGGGAAGAAAGTTTTGTTGACTCTTTTGTAGACACTACAACATATCAAGTGTATATTGCTGTTTTTGCTTTAGCTCAGGCATTACATGATAAGCTTTTATTTCTGAAATCAAGCCAAAGAGAAAAGTACACTGAAAATAGTTTGCACAATTACAAGGTAAGCATGTATTGTAACGAAGGTGAAAGGATATAAGTCATCCATTTCGTATGAATCAAAAACTGTGTGAGTTTGGGCTGGCTACTTTCTTACAAAATTCAAGGAAAGCAGCAAATAGAGTGATTTTTTATTTTTATTATTTGAGTTAGATGCCACATGTTGAGCAATAAAGCCAACATGACCATTTTTATGCATATCAACACAGCAATGGATTGGTGTAAACTAAATCAATAGGAAATGCGACTTTGTGTTCTATGTTCTGGCACAGCATTTGGCAACATAGCCCAACACCAATTATGTGAATGAGACCCAAAATGTTTAAAAAAGGTTAAGGTTTTTTAGCTTCCTTTGTAAATAATACATTTTTTTTCCCTTCTACCTTCTACCTTTTTTGTGTATTGTACTACCAAAAAATTACGATTTACTCAAATATATATTGTCATGGGAAAATGTTTTAAGTATCAGAACATAAACATTTTTTTCTGAGCAGATCTTAAAACTAGGTAAATACAACTACAGGTGAACAATGACAGGGTAAGGAGAAAATTTCACAAGTTATACAAATTAAACACATAGTAGCACCATTTATTGCTTTTTAAAGTGACATTGAGCTTAATGAAAGAAAATCTAGGAGGACTGCACTGTTGAAAGAAAAACATTAAAAAATCAGACTGGAATTTGCTAAAATGCATACTGGGAAAGGTTACTGCCTCTGGGAAATAATCTGTTGGATAGATTATATGAAACTGGAGCTTTATTGGCACTTTTTTGTCCATATTAAAAAATGAAACGAAGCTTCATAAGAAAAAAATTGAATCCGTACCGGAATCATTGCAATCCAAAGACATTCTGAAGTAAAATGTATTGCCCAATGTCAAAACTCTACCATAGTAACCACTCATGAATTCTCCAATAGGATGGGGACCCAAAACACACAGCTAAAAACAACCGAGAGGAACATCTGCTTCTGGTACCTTATGGGAGTGTAACGATACTCGGAGGGTCCCACTTACCTGGAGGGAAATCACATAAAATTTCTCACATTGCACTGCCATCATGCTGTGGAAGCCCCTGAGCACTTAGCCAGTAAGCACCATTCGTGGGGGGTAAAGTCAGGAGACGGCAACCTGACACTAGTGTTGTTGTTCAAATTCGGGTAGTCCTAATGTCGACCCTAATACGGGCGTTTGAATTCGGGTCAACCTGGCCCGAATTTTGTTGGATTTTACGCCCCAAATTTGACCCTCCCACAATGCCTAGGGACCTCCCCCATGATCCCTAGGGCCCTCCAATAACAGCAGGGATGCTCCCCTCCATGTTTGTTGTGTCAGTGCATGCCACACAGGCAGCCATTGGCCTATATTAAGGCCAGGAAATGCCTGCATTTACCACTCCTGACAGGGATTTGCTAGCATCACAACTTTTCTGTGCTGCTTGGCTTGATTTGTCAAAGTAAAAAAGTAAGTACTTAAGTAAGTAAGTGCTTTACTAAGACTGTGTCACACTCACACTATTAGCCAGATAGATTGTTGGATTGTACTGTATTGGTGTAGTCCTGAAATCTACTGTACTCAGATAGGTAGAGTGTTTCACTGTTAGATAGATAGATAGATAGATAGATAGATAGATAGATAGATAGATAGTGTGTTACATACATGCAGCCAGTGGCAGGGTAAAAAAAATACAGATATTTCATTCTGATACCACTTGCAATCAATCAAAATAAACAGAAAAACTTCTGTATTTTTGAAAAAAAATACAGATATTTAAATATGATACCACTTGCAATCTATCAAAATAGACAGAAAAATTTCTGTATTTCTATAAAAAAAATACACATTTTTTTTTCTGATACCACTTTCTATCTATCATAAAATGTCTGTATTTCTGTAAAAAAATACAGATATTTCATTCTGATACCACTTGCTATCTATTAAAAAAGCCATAAAAATTTCTTTACTTCTGTAAAAAAATACAGATATTTAGTTCTGATACCACTTGCTATCTATCAAAATAAACTGAAAAATGTGTGTCTTTCTGTAAAAAAAATACAGATATTTCATACTGAGCCTTGTTTCTATCTATCAAAAAAGCCAGAAAAACTTCCGTATTTCTGTAAAAAAAAAAATCACAATATTTATTTAGGATATATCTTGCCATCTATCCAAAAGGACAGAACATTTTATGTATTTCTGTACTAAAAATACTATAATAATAATAATAATATTGAATTATGAATCACACAGCTCCAATACAAGTGATATAGGCCTCAAAGTAGATAAAGGCAGAGGGCCTTAAGGGAGGTGCTCAGTAAAAGAAAATTAGCCAGTTACACAGCTCCATTGCATGTTATAACCCTCAGAGACAGAGTAGAGGTAGAGGACCACAAGGGGGAGGAGTAGAAGGAGATGCCGAAGGCTGTGAATGTGCTCTTGCCATCAAGGTGTCAGCAGGCCATGCAGCAGTTGACGACTAATCAGAACACTTTGCAAGCCTTATTCATTTTAATAAAAGTGATTCCGTTGACATTTTCTGCGAAGACCCAAATCCGCTTGTCACTCACTACAACCCCAGCTGCACTGAATGCTTCTTCAGATAACACACTTGCGGCCGGGTAGGCAAGGATCTGAATGTCATGTTCTGCTACCTCCGGCCACTGCCCAAGCTTGGATACCCAGTAGCCCTGTGGGTCCAGGCTTTGCTGGTTGCAGATATTCCATGCAGAGCTCATGTATTCCTGCACCATGACTTAGTAGCACTGCTGAGTGTCATTGGCAATTCCTGCATGACTGGCAGCTTGCTTCCGCTGAAAAAAGTCTACATAGTTTGGCTTTGACGACCTCTACCGCTGCTGCCACCCATGCTGCCTAAGGCAGTTGTTTGGCTCCTATGGCTAGTGGAACTGCCATAGGGACCCCTGCTGCTGCTGCTGGCTGCCTAAAAGCACTTCTTGGTAGTGCTGCATTTTATGGTCCCCTGTATTGGGGCAAGATCAGTTGTTGTATCTCAGGTTTGTAACATGGATCCAGTAATGTAGCAATCCAATAGTCATCAGTCTTTGTTTTTATGTGTTGCATGCTCGGATCTTTGGCTATGCACTCCTGCATGAAGGCTGTCATGTGGCTCAAACTCCCCACAGCTGATGTAATTCTGGACCCACACTCTTGTGGGTTGAACAGCAGCATAGGTTCGTCCTCCTCCTCAGCCTGGTCTTGCCATCCATGGAACATCCTGCCTTGTGTTTAGGTGAATGGATGCCATGTACCCGCAATATCCTCCTCTGCCCCTTCCTCCCCTTCTCCCATGCCTGCAATGTCCTCCTCATCCTCTTCCACCTTCTCCTCTTCCTGGATTGGTGATGCACTATGCCTAGTAAGCACGCTTGTCCGAGATAATGTTTGAAACGTCATCTCCTGATGCAGTGTCTGTTCTGTGTCGTGTCCGAAATCCACCATCATCTGTTCCAGCAGGCATATGATGGGGATGGTGTCACTGACACAGGATTTATCTCTGTTTATCATCCTGGTAGCCTCTTCAAAAGTTGACAATACAGTGCACAAGTCCTACATTTGCAGCCACTCCGCAGGCCTGAAGAAAGGTAGTGTAGGTATACGTCTCAAACTAACAGACTCTGCCATGTAATCCACCACAGCTTTCTGTTTATCAGCCAACTGCTGCAGCATGTAAAAGGTGGAATTCCAACGTGTGGCCACATCACAAATTAACCGGTGCACTGGCAGGTTCAGATTTCGCTGCAAATCCACCAATCTGGCACTGGCTGTGTACGACCGGCAGAAATGCACTGACAACTTTCTTACCTGCAGCAACAGCGGCTGGAGGCCTGGGTAATTCCTAAGGAAGCACTGTACTATCAGGATCATGGTGTGAGCTAGGCAAGGTACGTGTGTAAGTTTCCCACAATGCAGGGCTGCCAGCAGATTGGCCCCATTATCACAAATGACCTTGCTGGCTGACATCTGTTGGGAGTTAGCCATATGTCCTCTTGCTTCTGCAAGGCACTTAGAATGGCTGCGCCGTTGTGGCTGAGGGAACCCAGGCTTCGCAACCTCAGGACTGCATGACAACGTCTGAACTGAGCACCGAAATAACAAACTGTAGGTTGTTGCTGGCGGTGAACAGATGCTGCTGAATGGGAGGTGCCGGGTCCCCAAGGCAAAGTGTCCCTGGAAGAAGTGGTTGAGGCACAAGAGTCAAAGGAGGAGGTGGAAGTGGAGGTTGAGGAGAAGATTGCATGGCGATGTGCTTTGGGCAGAGCTGGGATTGCAGGCCTTGTGCAGCTGCATCTTCCCCTGCTGCCACCAAAGTTACCCAGTGAGCGGTATAGGAAATATATCTTCCCACTCCATGCTTGCTTGACCAACTGTTGTTTGTCAAGTGCACCTTGCTTGAAAATGAGTTTGCAGGTTTGAAAAAGCAGGAACACATTTTTCTGCACAATACTGTCACTTAGGCATAACGTACTGTGGGTTTGCACAGAGGAATGCGTAATGGAACGCATTGGAGTCCACCAGCCGGTAAGGGAGGAGCTCTAATGCAATCAGCTGTGCAATTGCCGCATTTATATTTTATATGTTTTAGGGTCATTTGGGCCATATTACCTCTTGCACTCCAGCATCTGGAGGATGGAAGGTTGGATGCTGCTAATGCTAACCCCAGAAAGATTGGACGATGGGGTAAAAGTTGTGGGGGATGGCAATGATGCCTGGTCTTGACTGTTAGCAAGGCGACAAACAGTAGATGATCTGCGTTGGAGCTCCTGCTCACCGCTGGTGGAGCCTGAAAAAGGTAATGCTTGGCTACATGCCCCACTCAAATTGCTGGCAGCAGTACGGGTAACTTTGATGGCAGAAGGAGGAAAGGCAGCAGAGGAAGATTGAGCAGTTTGAGCTTGCTTCTTGGGCGGAGGTGGGCTCTGTGCTTTGACCAGGTGTTCCTGCCAGGTTACCGGGTGGTGGCAGGGGGGTAAGATTAAGCAGAGATTAGAGACACAGAATACAAAACCTTCTCTCTGTGGAGGAATAAGGAGCTATCCATGGTGGAAGACTTTTACCACCTGGATTTAGGACCTTCCCTCAGCCCTTCAGAGCACCTCTGCATTCTACAGACCTGAACCATCGTTAAGAAGTTGAGTATCATACGTTTCTGGTTTCTCACCTTCTGATAATATGACCAGTTATAATAGTTGTAGTTGTTAAAGAAGTTTAACTTCTTGTTTCCACTCTAAATATTCTTCTGCAAAGATGTTTTTTGCTCAAGTGCCTTCTATGAGCCCTGATAAAAATCACATGGAAAGAACAGAAACATAGTCTAGAAAAGGCACCCTTCAAACCTGAAACAGCTAAAGCAGTTCACTTAGAAAGAAAAGGTCAAAATACATGTTGAGATTTCCAGAAGATCAATCATGATCTACTTGTTTACAGTGATTGTAGTGAGGTCTACTGTCATGATGTTGCTAAAATCTGTTCTACCAATGTTGAAGCTACAGCATACATAAACAACATAAACTTCCATATTAAATAAAATAAAACAATTCAAAATGTCTCTTTGTGTTAAAATGAAATAAATATTTATCAATAGTAACAAAAATGTCAAGTGTTTTAAGAACCTGGGGAAAAAATGTATAAATTATTAATAATAATATATTAAGCCCTAACATGAACATACATAATAAAATAATTTAAAAAATACTAATTTATCTTACTGTTTTAGCTTTCAGAGTTTGTGAAAAGAGTCCACTTCAAAGACCCAAATAAGAAGGAAATATATTTTAATTCAAAAGGAGAACTTCCCACAGTTCTGCATGTACTTAACTGGATAAATATATGTAATAAAACTGATGGCTTCGTTTTTCAGAAGTATTTGGGCAAATTTGACCCTTATCTTCCAAATGAACAGCAGCTGGACATTAAACTTAACGCTATATCATGGAAGCACAACATGGTATACATAATTTGATATTTATTTTAAATTGTTTAAATCTTGATACAATCTACTTAATTTATATGTATTGGTAATCCTAATTTTGAAAGTAGGATAGAGTAAGGATTAGAGTTGTTTCTACCATTAAGGAGTACATTTATAACCAATTAACTTTGCAATTGTTTGAACATTTTCACAAAAGACATGAATACGTTTTCTGTGCAAAATAGTTTTTCTATTTATTTTTTTTGGGGGGGTGAATATCCTTGATTAGTTTTGATTATGGTTCTTGAAACTTACTAGGGTTACATACGAGATAGGGACTGTAGGTTTGTCCTTATATTGAATTTGTATGTAAGTCGGAACAGATACATTGTTTTAATAAATGCAATTAGGACAGATGTTAGTCTCAACATATTACATGGTAGCATGATGTCAGTCACTGTAAAAAAACTTACTGTGAGTTAATCACAAAAACAAAGCCTAGCCCTTCATTTACTTCTGGAGCAAGCTGGGCTTTGATATGCCAAAAGAAACAACTGCAGACATTAAAGAGTTACAAGAGTTTGTAGAAGAGATCAGTCTCAGCTGTGTTTTGCAAAAGATTTTTTCTGCAAGTCATGCAAACTGCCCCCTTCCCCCCATCAAGCCCCCATCCTGCACAGAACTAGCAGGGAAGTCCTGTTCGTATCTAGGAGATGTCCATATGTCGAAAGTCTTTAACTCGGGCACCATTTCTAGGGGAGGGGGAGATGGAGAGTGAAATTAGGTGACCAATCATTCTCTTAAAGGATGACATTTTCATATTATGTGCTCATATATATATATATATATATATATATATATATTGTAACAGCTGGCCAAATAAATCACAGGATTTTGTCCAGAATAACAGGTACATTTGCCCTGGATACAGGTTATATGAGTATTTTTCTGTTTAGTTTTCCCTTTAACCTAAAGGTGGGGTTTGAAGTGCCAGGCCTCTTGGCCAGGTGAGGGAGTTAAAGAGGCCTGGGTATGATTAGGTGTAACTGTCTCACCTGAAATGCATCCTGGAAAATAGGCTAGGGATATAAACTCCCTGCCTGCTTATCCTGTGGCTCTGTCCTGGCTGCTTAGCTAGGAGAAGGACCAAGGTGAACTGGGAACTGTGAGTAAAGACACAGACCATTGCAAAAGATATATGGTTGGGGCCTTAGAGTCCTGTACAGCACTAGGTTGGGCTGGTCTGTTAGTTAAGGGAACTAACAGTGAGTTAGCGGCCCTGTGGCCAGACTTTCCTTTTTGTTGTTTTATTTTGCCGGTTTTGTGTGTAAATAGTGAAGTGAAATAAACCCTTGGTGCTCTTAAAACCTAATGGCCTGCGTTGAAACACCCTACGGGCGATCTCACATGATATATATATATATATATATATATATATATTATATATGTATATATATATATATAGATAGATAGGTGCAGAGTTTAAGTGGAAACTCGGTCTTCTCTAGAGCCTCTAGTGGTGAGGATGTTGCACTCCTGGTTACCGCCAGGTTACGGTCTTTGAGCACACCAGGGTGGGCAGGAAGATACATAGTACCAAATCAATAAAGAGAAGAATCGTCATGAAAGGCCTGGGTCGGGGTAGGAAGCAAGTAAGAAAGGTCAGGTCAAAAACCAGAGGTCAAATACCAGGGATCCAGGAAGAAGACACCAGTGACACAGGGGCCACTGCAGATACAGGGGACACAGGAGACTCTGGAAGCAACAGAAGACACAGGTGACACAGGGATATCCACAGACAAAAGGGAACACTGGAATAGCACAATACTGTAAAATAAATGTTAATGAAAAACAATGTACTGCTTTTTCCCCTATAAATTCACTGAATTGCATTCAATACGGTTATTTTGTATTGAATGCAATACAAATGGATTTCATTTTCCCACGTCTCCCAGAATGGAATGTCCTTCATGGAACTCCCTGGAGACTCATCGAGTGCAGAAGACGCCGGAAGAAAGAAGACGCAAAGGACGACACAGGTATCATGCCAGAAGATCAGATAAGACTTGATATACTATTATTTCCTACAGATTTACAGTAACTACAGAGTTACTGCTTTCAACATCTTTTTTCTGGTCACACTCAGGGTTACTACCCAGGAGGTTAAGAGGCTATTTTGACTACTTGTAATCTTTTCACAGAGATCCAATCAGTTCCTTGTAAATTTCTGCCCTGTTCGCTAAAAGGCAAATTTCTAACCTATTCTAAAATAACAATCTTTATCTTTATTTTAGATGCCACATGGGCGATGTTCTGACCACTGCCCACCTGGATCCAGAAAAGCTGTAAGAAAAGGATTTCACTCTTGTTGCTACGATTGTATCTCTTGTTTCAAAGGAGAAATAACTAATTTATCAGGTAAATATAAACTTTTATGTAGCATGGCGGTAACATTATAACAAATTATCATTCTGGCTTCCAATTATAGTCAAATAGAATGATATTGTAAATAGAAGAAAAACAGAAAAACAAAATTAGATTTTTTCCTTCAATCAGGAAGGCCCTTGCTTGAAATGCTAGATATCTGGATTTAGTTTGAAAGCAAAAACAATTATATGACATACGCCAATGCCAACAAAGAGAACAGGGGTAGTATAACATACACTAAAATTTTTTGAGTAATAACTTTGCCTCATCTTCACACCTCAAGGCCACAAAATGATAAATGAGATGGCAAAAAGCAGTGAAGGGGTTCAAATACTTTTTATAAGAGTTTTATAGCTCTTTTTACTATTTAACTGAATGGTAAGATTTTCATATAAATAAATCACAACTTCACTATTTTTTAATTGATAATATTGGATATTTATTTAAAGTATACCTAAAAGCTGTAGCTGGTTTATTGGGTATGATATATCTTAAAAAACTATATTTTCTAATACTTTTGTTTGGTATGCTGCATAGCATGGCTTACAGAATAAATAAATTTTATTTTTTTTGCAGACAGTGAAAATTGCCAGAAATGTCCAGACAACAAATGGCCAAATCAGGCAAAAGACAAGTGTATTGATAAAATCTATGATTATTTTTCCTATGAAAAGGACAAATTGGCTATCTTCCTATCCATAATCTCTATTTTTTTCTCCATTACAACTATATTGATCATAGGACTATTTGTCTATTTTCTGGACACTGCCATTGTCAAGGCCAATAATCGAAACCTCAGTTTTATTATGCTTATTTCCCTAAATTTAAGTTTACTTTCTGTTTTTCTGTTCATTGGATGTCCAGTACATATAACCTGCATGCTACGTCAAATATCCTTTGGATTTATGTTTACATTTTCTGTATCTTCTGTTTTGGCCAAGACTATTTTGGTTTGCATTGCCTTCAAAGCCACCAGACCTGGGAGTATCTGGAGGACAATGGTTGGAGTTAAACTGCCCATTGCTGTAGTCCTTATCTGCTCATCTGTTCAGATTTTACAAGGAACTATTTGGTTGTCTTTTTTCCCTCCTTTCGTAGAATTTGACATGGACTCTTATCCTGGGAAGATCATGATCCAGTGTAACGAAGGATCTGTTTTTGCATTTTATTTTATGTTAGGATTTATAGGGATTCTGGCATTTGTAAGTTTTGTCCTTGCTTTTCTAGTGCGTAAATTACCTGATATGTTTAATGAAGCCAAATACATTACCTTCAGCATGTTGGTGTTCTGCAGTGTTTGGATATGTGCCATACCTGCCTATCTAAGCAGTAAGGGGAAGGACATGGTCACTGTGGAGGTTTTTGCTATACTGGCGTCAAGTATTAGTGTTCTGACTTTTATTTTTTTTCCAAAATGTTGTATGATTATTATAAGCCTTTATCATAAACGCAAATCTGTAAAGGATTCTGTGCATTTTATAAAATAAAATCTATAACTGTTTATAGATTATATAGTAATGGATATATGATAACGCCTAATAAATAAGACATTGCATATTAAAATGATCTTCTGTTACACTGATTAATTCTGAAGAGAAGTTCAGAACTGTAGAATCTGGTGAATGTATAACTCAATTTCTATTAAACAGTGTGAACAGTGATGATCTACACTGGAAAAACTGTTACACTGGAAAAGATTTCTTAGCCTTACTCTGATGAAAGGTACTATACCTTGACTGTGGCAAGACATATCTTGGTCACCTGCCTCCCCAAATTTACATACAAACCTCACTACCCCTTATTTACACACAATAAACCACAAATTGTTGCTTAAATGGCCCGTAGGCCTTTTATTAACCAAAATTGTAACAAAACATAAATTAACATATTAAAGAATAAATATTAAATAAAACATATAAATATTATTTAAACGATATAAATAAAACTTTACATAACCATATAAATGAAAATTATTTTAACTGAACAAAATAAAATTATAAATAACAAATATGACCAATAAGCCAACAACCATATTTCACCCAACCATTCATACCCACCCCCAAGTCCCCCGGCCCTCCCCCCAATAGGAACAAAATTCAAGGACTTACCAGGACCACCACGACCAGCCGATCCTGAAGCCGCACCAACGGACCGATCCGGAACCACCGGGGCCGCACTTGCTCTGGACTCATCTTCAGCCTCCGACACCTCGCCTTCCGATCGAACGCCACCAAGCGCCTCTTCTCCGCCAACCAAATCTTCTTGAGCTGGAGGGGCCCAAGCCGCAGCAGGACCAGCGGCCCCTTGAAGAAATCCACTTCCCCGCCCACCCCTTGCCCGGGCCGGGCCGCCACTGCCACCCGCAACGCCGTCCAAACAGGGGACCCCCCTACTCAAAGAAACCCCACTACCCCCCCCCCTCCTGACCCATAGGCAATGCCCTAGAATTGCCATGAATTAAATTCCTATCTCCTGGCTGCCCATTGCCCTCCCAACCACCAGGGGGCTCTCTCTCATTATCAGTCTCCACAGCATTCAATCTGGGATCCACAGCCCTGTCTAACACCCAGGGCTGCCTATGGATCCCAGAGTCAGCCAGCCGCGATTCATTCGCGGACCAGCCTTCAACCTGGCCACAGGTAAGGGGAGCGCTCTCCCGCCCACCTGCCACCCCTTGCCTAACTCTCCCCCCAGCACCACCCCCCCTAGCTACAGCCCCACCTACACTGGATCCGGGAACAGCAGCCCCGGCCGCCATGAAACCGGAGCCTGTTGCTCCAGTTTCAAATACTTCACAGCCCGCGGCTCCGGCCCCCCTACCACCGGAGCCCGCGGCCCCCAGCCCCATAATGCCGGAGCCCGCAGCTCCGGCCGCCATATTGCCGAAGCTTGCGGGCCCGGCCGCCATTAAACCGGAGCCCGCGTGTACGGCCGCCACATTGCCGGAGCACGCGGGCCCGGCCGCCATTAAGCCGTAGCCCGCAGCTCCGGCCGCCTGCAAGCCAGGGGATGAGGTCCCCGCCGCCATAGTGGGGGCGCCCGATGCGCCCGCAGCCGGCTCCCCCGCTGACAAAGAGGAGCCTGATCTTCTTTCAGCAGCACATTCTTGCGGCCGGGAACGCTGAACCCTGGAGCCCCCTGACTCCAGGGGTATGGATCCACTCGCAGAAGCCCCCACAAACAGCGGGGGCTGCACATTCTGCCAACCTCCAGCACCAGCATTCCTTTTCATGCCTCCTGCACGCTCCACAGACCTCCTAGCAGTGGTGGGGGAAGCCAGGGGGGGAGAAGCAGCCCCCCTAACATCCCCCCTGCGACTCCGCCGTGGCCGAGGATTCCTCCCGCCCTCCCCTTCTGCAGCAGCCAGCAGAGGCTGCGCTAACCAATGGAAACAGAACAGACAACAATAAGTCACCACCATGCTAAAATACTGGATTCTCATTTCAATATACAAAAAAAATCACAACATGTTGAAAAGTTTTGGGATCATTCAGGGTCCCTTCTGAAAGGCAGACAAAAAGTAAGGCATGCATAACAGGGATCTCCATCATCACCAAGTTGCGTCAGTCCTCTAACTGAGAAAAAATGCGTCTAAGAGGCCCTAGTGGACCAACACTCCTCTAGCTTAAACATTGCTCCGATGACATAGCTTCTGCTGCTTCATGTTGGTACAAGCAAACTAGTACATGCTGATCTAATTACCCACACTCAATGCTCTCACGTTAATCCTCATATATTATATTCAGTATGACCTCTATGCCACCTTAAACGACCTAAACCTCCCCATTCCAAACATAGTTTTGGATAGTCTTTTGAAATAAAGGCCTCAATCCGTATATTTTAGGTTGGAGGCTTTAGCACATGTATGTTTTCTCTACCCTGACATCGTCTTTCTGTGAGTAATATACACAAAGGTCTCTCTTCAAACAGAAAAGCATTCAAACAAAAAAAAATGCAAAAACTTTATTGCTTACCTAAATCCTCTTTATTGCACTACCAAACTGTAACTCCATAAATGTTTCCAATACATTACTTGGTATTTAACTGGACTACTTGCAGGTGACCCTCCAATTATTATGACTAGGGATCAGCGAGCGGGTTTTTAAAACTTGATCTCGTGGCAGATTCAGCCTCTAGTGCCAGGGATCGCACACAGGATTCCCAGGGCTGCATGAATGAATGCAGCCCTGGAAATCCTCCTGTACTGATTACCTGGAACTTCCGATGGGTCTGCGAAATTTTGCTGAAATTTCGCAGACCCATCGTAAGTTCGAGGAAACTTTCGCGAGAATTCCAGAGGCATTCTAGCTTATCCCTAATTTTGACTCTTTCCTGGTAAGTTGCTTGATGTGCTACATACACACTTTTTAGTTTGTTAATGCGTTTTTGACCGGCTCCCACTTTAACCATGGTGTTGTTTCCTTTTTCTTCAGCCTTCTGTGGGTAACCAACACATTGGCCGTAAGTCTCATGGCATACTTTCAATTATTTCTGAATTGTTTAGATCACTTTTTTTTACACATTAGACCCTTTTAGACTTTTGGTTTACTGCAGTGATCTGCTACAGGCTTAACTCCAGTCCCAACTGCTCATATACAGCTGATTGAAAGTGGTTGGATATCATTTTGTGCATGCATGCATTTTCATGTGGTTGTGGTGGATCACTGTTCAGTCCTGGAAAGCAACAAGTGGCTTTTGGCAGTTGCTTTTCCTTCTCTGGAGGAAGAACCACACTGCAATTGGAAGGCAACCGCATGCAAACGTGTTTACCGCAGTGCAGTTTGTCTCCCTTGGATGCATAGTAGCAATTTGCTATGCACCTGGGAGCAGCTACCCTTACATTTTTTTAAATGCTGGTCTTAAAAGGGCATTACAATTGTTTTTATGTTTATCCTGATTTCTCTGCAAACCAATTATGTTTATTGCAAACAATATTAATAATTTGAAAGTAAAAAAAATAAACCATGTGAATTCTCAAAAGAAGATCTGAAGTTACTATCTAGAGTTTTTTTCTGTATTTTGACCTTGTTTTAAAGTTGATTTTTGTTCAGTACTCTAGCTCTAAACATATGTACAGCAACTAATGTTGTTCTTTCACACGGTTTTTTTTGACCTTGTATAACTGGTAGGAATAATTACAATATATTATTACAATTTCTGATGTAAAATAGTGAATTATTCATATTTTTCCCAGCTTTCCCAGTTTTTGCTTAAGCCAAAGAGTATATATACTGTGAGTTGTGACTTTAGAGCTCCGGGCTACCATGCAACAGACACAATTCAAGGTGGAAAGAGAAAGCCATGTACAGCAGAAATGCTGCAATACTGTAGATTACATAATGCTTATAATGTTCTTGATTTGTGTTTTGCGGGTAACACATTGCAAATCTGACAACTCATCAAATGAATGTCACCTCAGGATGAAAGAATATTCTTTTGAATATGAATATTTTCAAAAAAGTAATATCATTATCAGAGGAATTTTCACTGTACATTTTTGGTTTACACCTTTGTTTTCCAAAGGTAAAATCTCTTCTATGAGCAAATGTGCTCAATGTAACTAATGTCTTTGCTTTTAAAGAGCATGTATTGGGATAGACAGATTAACTTCTTTTTACAGTGCTAACATCAAAGAAAAAAGAGTCAGACTTTGCCCATTTTGTCATTACCATTATAACTACTGATACATTTTTTATTCTTCTAAAAATTTTGTTTTCATTGTTTTTTTACAACTTCTACAACTTTTTCAGCTACGTGTTGTCTGCACTTCATCCAGTATTAGCTTGACATCATTGCTGTAGGCCAGCTTGCTGTTAATGACAATAAGGGACAATATCTGCTAAATGTGTGATGGCACTGACCCCAGTTGTCTCAATCAGGGGCAGGTATACCAGGACAACACAGCTTAGTTGGGAGACAGAGATCATATAGTCATAGAACGTTCCCAAACAATGACTTTAGGAGTGTGTGCAGGTGATTGACAGCCATAAATTTGCACAAGTGAAAAATTTTATGTATGATACCTTAATATTCTTTGGTATATTATTGTATTTAAGACCACTGTGCTCAAATTATTTCTCACATACTTTGCAACAATACCACACACACACAAATTAAAGAATATTATAAAAATGTTAAAATTTTTGAAAGGCTTTCTCTTTAGCACAAATACAACCTCTTTAGCAGCTTTTTCAGCACGTTCATCAGGTTTCCAATCAGCACAGGCTTAAGTTTATCACAAATGGACCACAAGACAGCCGCACTTGCCATAGTGATTTTCATGTCGGGTTTGCACTCATCACACTTCACTCTATCCTGCTAAAACCTCCCTCAAATGCCCCTCATGGCTAGCTAATTCCTGCCTTCAAAGATGGCCATATTTTTAAAAATGGTGATATGGATCTATATGATGATAAGAAAGATAGAGGAAAGATTTTGATTTCCTTTTCATTGCCTTTTGCACCATACCTCCTTAGGGCAGCTCATAAGCCTGGTCCTTAACATCGGGGTTTAACTGGTTTAAGGCAGGGGAACTAGAGTGCCCAGCTCCAAGGAGTAGCCGGGGGTTAGGAATTTCAAAGTCCTCTGCTTCTTCTTTTTACTTTTTTTATTTACTCTGCATTTACCACAAACGAAAAAAGCCACAGTTTCTGTGTTCTCCCCTAAATGTCACTTGCGAAATTCAAGTGCAGCATACACACTCTCTGAGACCCAGTCTGTACAAATGTCAACTTGTTGACTTAACAAGATCCACAATCAGTGTCAACTCACCAAGAAAACACAGTAAAATCTTATGAGGTTATTTTAAGATTAAATTACAAGAAATGTAATTTTCTGTCTCAGAGAAGAAAAAGAATTTTGGTATCAAAGCCTCTGATTCTTTGAAGGCCTTACACTAACATAACTAATAATCAAACTAACATGTCCTACCTAATTCTCATTCAAGAGGAGGAAACAGAGGGACATCAATATCAATACACAAACAATACATATTGAAATGGCCTGTTGGGACAGCACATTCTGTCCTAAGTAAATCTACTCAGCAAAGTCACCAGCTCTCACCCTATCCAAGGATCTCACCATATTTATTAGCAATGTTTCAATTTTGAAATTCTCTTCAAATACAAATTGAATCTTGAAATTCCTTTTTAATTGTTAAATTGTCCTATCCCATCATCTACCACAGAAAGTGTTTGACCTGGTGGCTCAAATGTTACCAAATCCCATTACCCAAGGATTGATTTTTTTGTGGGCTAAAAAAGTTCACAGTGCAAAGCATGCCATGATACCAGATTGATTGATGGAATGGTGTAAAAGTGGATGTTACTAATACACATGTTTAATTGTGACACACCTTTACACATTTCATCATCTACTTTTGCTGTTCTCTGCATTTGACCACATGATATCACAGAACTGCAAAGAAAGTTGATACTGGTAGACTTCTATCTGCTGTCTGAACAGCTATGATTTGCAGACTATAGTCATCCTCTGAATGCTAAATTATACCTACTCAGGGCTACCAATCCGAAATGCCCTCATGTCCTCCAGGTCAGCCCTCATCAATTGGAGTGCAAGAAAGTAAATGGTGTACAATGCCGGTGTGGCCATTGAAGGTATCACAAAGAATATAATAAGACATTATGGTTTGTTTGCTAGTATTCATCATCGGGAATACACACACTTCCTGGCTTTTTTTTTTTTTCTTTGCTCTTGATGAGATTAACCGAAGCCCACTTATTCTGCCCAATGTAACCCTGGAATATCATATGTATGATTCTTGTGAAAATGTGGAAAGTTCTAAAGGATGTTCTGCAGATACTGAGTGGACACAAAATCAAGGTCCCCAAATACTCATGTATGGGACACATAAAAATAATTGGTTTTATTGGAGATCTACATTCTGACACCACTGTCCCAATGGCACAGCTGTTGCATCTATATGGATATACAAAAGGAAAATTCATTTATGTTTCTGTGTACTAACTTGCAATATGACTATTTGATGCAATACAATTATTTGTTTTAAGATTTCCTGTATGCACAGTTTTAGTAAAGGGAGAGTTATTATTATTATTATTATTATTATTATTATTAAACAGGATTTATATAGCGCCAACATAATACGCAGGGCTGTACATTAAATAGGGGCTGCAAATGACAGACTAATACAGACAGTGACACTGGAAGAGAGGACCCTGCCCCGAAGAGTTTACAATCTAGTAGGTGGGGGAATTTCACACACAATAGGATGGGAGATATGTAGTGGTGGGAAGTAGTGATGGTTTCAAAAAACGAATCCATTCCGCCGGCCAAGCCTCTGCACTCCATTCCCCTTGCAAATAAGCCCCATACCCACCACTTCCGGCAACGTCCGTAAACAACTCCAAATCTGCGTTGACAATGGGACCATCCATCCACACCGAGCGTCCGTTGTAACTTACCAAAAATTCCTTCCACGCCATAAGATCCGCCCGCAGTTCTTTATTCAGCCGAATAAAATACCTGGGGCAACGAACCCCCGTCGTCGCGGCCGCCAACCTTCTAGCAAAAATGCGCCCCATGGGCATGATCCGGCAAGCAAAATGTAACTTACCCAAAAGCGACTGAAGCTCCCTTAACTGCAACTTACTGCGCCTGTTAGCTTGCACCACCTCATCCACCAAACCACGCAGCTTATCCTCCGGCAAGCGACACTCCATGGAATCCGTGTCAATGACAATGCCCAAGAAAGCCAGCACTGTCGTTGGACCCTCCGTTTTTTCCGCTGCCAATGGCACCCCAAAACGCTGGGCGACATATTGCAGCGAACCCAACAAGACCCTGCAAACCCAAGAATTGGCCGGCCCAATGCAAAGGAAGTCATCCAAATAATGAATAACGGAAGGGACCTCCGTCACATCGCGAACCACCCATTCCAGAAAGGAGCTAAATGTCTCAAACAGAGCGCACGACAATGAGCAGCCCATGGGCAAACACCTGTCCACATAGAACGCCCCTTGCCACATACACCCCAAAAAACGTTGACTCTCAGGGTGAACTGGCAAGAGCCGGAAAGCTGCCTCAATATCCGCCTTCGCCAAGAGCGCCCCCCTACCATACCGCCGCACCGACCGGAGAGCACAGTCAAACGAAGCATAAGACACCGAACACAACTCCGGGTCAATTGCCGCATTCACTGAGCCCCCAAGGGGGTACGACAAATGGTGAATCAACCGAAACTTGTTCGGCTCTTTCTTAGGAACAACCCCCAAAGGAGACACCACCAAGCCTGCAATTGGAGGATCCGAAAACGGACCCCCCATCCTGCCCAGCTCCACCTCTTTTGCCAGTTTTTGTGAAACCACTTCCGGCCGTTCCAGCGCTGACTTCAAATTCCCAGCTCGCGGCGGCGGAGCCCCCAGTGAGCAAGGAATCCGGAAACCCACCTTAAAACCAGATTCCAACAGCTGGGCCGCCTCTCTGTCCGGATACCTACTTAGAAATGGGGCCATCCTTTCGACCATCACCGGCGTCATCCCTTTTTCCAGCGAGTTCGCCAGAACGCCCTTTTCCTTGGCGGAAACACCGCGCCAAACCATGGGCTCCTCCACAACCGGAACACTCGTGCCGGAAGCGGCAGGCAGCGCCAAAGCGGCACGTGTTTTCGTTAAACTGCCAACACACACCCTTTTTTCTGAGGACCGGGGATCCCAAGGTGGCCTGACCCCCGGCCCCCCCAAGAAAGGGCGAACCCACAACCCGAACAGGCGTCATTAATTTCATCCAAAGACTGATGTCCCTGTGATCCCAACGAATAGAAGGTCGAATGGCCTTTCTTTGCCGAAACTGCTCATCATACCTAAGCCATGCCAAACCGCCATAATCCCTATAAGGTTCCCCAATGGCATCCAAATAACAAAAAAGAGAGGAACATGACTCTGGCGCCTTTTCCCCAATCACACTGGCCAAAATGGCAAAAGCCTGAAGCCAGTTGGCAAATGTTCTGGGAATCAAACGAAAGCGTCTCTGCTCCTCCTCCCCCTTTTTCCACTCACCCATGCCACGGTCCAAGTTGAAACGCTCCAGCGGCAACAAGGAGAAAATATCCACAAACTCCCCCCTCCAAATTTTTTCACGTACCTCTTGTTTTAAATGCGCACCCAAAGGGCCCTCAAAACATACATAAACCTCCCCTCTGGCCGCATCCCCAATACTCACCTGATCACTAGCCGGCCCAGGGGCCTCACTGGGGGGACTTTGCTGATCCAGATCCACAGCCTCCCCCACACTGCTATTCCCATCCCCCCCAACTGCCCCGGGTGAGGAGGAGTTACCATTGAAAGAAACTTGAAAGGAGCCGTCAGACAGATAGGAAGCAAACCAAGAGGGAGCAGTGTCACTGATACCAATGGAGCGCATGATTTGTATTAGAAGGGGATGATCAACAGTGTCAAAAGCAGAGGAAAGATCAAGAAGAAGTTACTCCAAGTATGACCATTGCTCAGTACCAGAAACTACCTACTGTATAAAACAATCAGGAAATAAATCAAGGTAGCTAGTTTTTACTAGAAAGGTAAAAAGGAAAACTCCATAGACTAAAACCTAGGGCACAAAATATGGTCATCACTGCTAACATTGAAACAGTAATCAAAAGAAATGCTGATAAAAATGTATGTAAATGAATAAATCCAATGTGTGTTACATGTATTTCAAAGGAAAAAAACAATAAAATCACATGGGCTCAGTCTATATATTTTTCCCTTTTGTACATGTTTAAGTGAATTTGTATTTTTGAGTTGACGTCACTTGCTGCTAAATGGCCTTTTGGGCAATATTGTTGGCAACCAGTTGATGGTGCTGTGCTATAAACACTTAATAAGCACAGCAAGAGTTTATTATACACTTTACATGATGATACAGCACCATCTACTGGTGTGTCCTGTGTGTAAACCATAATTTTTTTGTGTCCTGTTATGTTCAGGTTTAAAAAAATCTCAGTTTATACCTAAGTCTATATAGTAATTAATTAATAAATGTGGTATTAATAAGTGTGGCATTAATTACCTAAGCTAATTTATACCTCCTCTAAGTTTACTGTTCATTTCAAGTAACAGGCCTACAGAAAATAAACATTATGTGTTATTGTGGTGTTATATTATAGATATTCAAATATTTTCATTTGTTGCCAAACATAGAAAGAATAAATAAGCAAAGTATGGTTCAAGAATTCCCTACATTAATAGGTAGCCATTTTGCTATTTTATCAAATGTTTATTCACTGTTATATATACATACAACTCTTCAACTCTTATATAAGTTACGGGGCAAGAGACCCACTGTTAAGTGACAGAACAAAATATCTAAACTTCTTCAGGACGGTTCAGGATGACCAGATGCAACATGTGGGGATAGCAAAGTTACCTAAAAGATTGGAATGGAACTATGTTGGAATCATTTCTTCAGTGGATGATTATGGAGAACGGGAGCTCAACTAATTGAGCAATCAACTGACCAGTTATGAAATTTGCATTGAATTTTAATTGCTACCATCATATAAAAATGAGTTAAACATTCTTTCCAAAATCCAAAAGTCAGTCACAGATGTACTTATTAATATAAGCTGGAATGCCCTATTAACTGCAGTTTGGTTTTCGCACCACCTAAACGTGACATTCCTGGAATCAGCGATTTTTTTTGACCGTGTTAACCCATCTACACGTCCAGATGACACATTATTAGAAGATATATGGATAAGTGAATTTATGTGCCTTTCTGGAAATACAAGGAAAAATTAACTAATATCACACATAAATAATTATTCTTTTTAAGCTTTTCATGATATGGTGCTATCTTTAAAATCAAAGCAAAAAAGCTATCATTCAGAAATGTGTTTATCCAATTATAAGGTAATGAAAAATGATACATCAATGGTATATATTAAGTACTCCACACTTTTTACTTTTAAGTTTGACCATCATACAATGCTAATTTAGGTTAAATTTAATTAAGCTTTTTTAACATTGTAATTGCTGCTTGGTTTATGATAACTGGAGAGAACAATTTGTCTTGATCTTGATAAGGAAAGGAGAATTGTGTTCTGTAGTATTTTCTCATTTTGTTTGAGCTGTTTCTGAATGAAAACATTCCTCTGAAGTAAGGTTAATCTTAACATACATTGCCAATCATGTGGACATACAGGGAGCAGGGAGCATATAAAGAGACCGACATATGTATTTTAAAGAGGACCTTGGGGTACAAAAGAATGAATATTATTATTTCACAAAATGGAAAAAAAAGTTACCTATCTCAGAAAGGCTCTCAGAGACAGCAAGTGGTGTGATGCCAAAAAAGAGAGAATATTATAGGGTGTAGTAGGAGTAGTGTGGTAAGCCTGACTTCTAAAGAGACATATTTGACATGAAATTAACACTGTGATGAGATGAACAAAGTCAGGACTATTAACAAACAAATTGGAGATCCACTTTAAGAAAGGACAACAAAATACTCATTAGAACAGAAATAAGCTCCTCAACTGGTAATTGACCTATCCACGTCAAAATTTTTTCTCCTGTCATGGTTAGAGCATTCTCCAATTAACGAGTAGGGAACACTGAATCCCTGATGTGAGCCTTGCATTGATTATTTTTCACTAGGATTGTTTAGTAAATAGGAAAAGTTATTGTCCTGCCTAGAAGCAATCCATGTGTGTATGTACTAGTCCCAGAATAAAATTGAAAAAACATTGCCAAACAGGGATGAATATATGGAGTGTGCAGCTTCACGAGGGCCCCCAGGTCCGACTCAGCCAAAAGATTCCCCTGCAGACATGCGAGAAAATCTCTCTAACAATCACACTGGCAGAGGAAAGCAAAAGGAAAGCAGAGGAAATTGTGTTCCCATGTTTTGCTCTATGACACTCAAGCAATTTTATCAATTCATCCTACCTATCCTGATTACCTACTTGCAGTTGTGCTTTTGTGTCAGTCAGTGGGTGGGAGCAGTGGGGGATGGCAGGCAGTATATGGCAGTGGCTTGTACATGGGGGTGGAGAGTGGATGGAGTCATTGAAGTGGGCAAAACTTATGGGCAGGGCATGGGGGACAGGGGGCCATGTCAGTTGTACATAGGGACCCCACTCTTGGATGTGTCTGCCACTTTTGCTAAGTATTTCTATATTGCTCAATATGGCCCTATGTTAGGTGCCCAGGAGTGAGAGTATCCCAAAAACACTTTTGTACTGAATTTAGTCTTTCTCTTTAGTAGTATTTAGTAGTATAGTATTACAAAATGCCGATTTTGATATAGTATTGTTGATGTAGTATTGTGGACAGGTCAACACCTTTTAAATAGTAATGTGCTGCAGAAATCCAAACATTTTGCTTAGACTGTATTACTAATTTTCAATCCTGATTTAGCTTCTTTAATGCAATGAAAATTAATCTGAATAGATTACATTTCAGATTTTAATTCTTGTTTTTAATTCATATCTATTTTTAAGCTTGCAGATTCTGTCAAAAGAGTCCATTACAAAGATCCACGTAATAACAAAATATATTTTAATTCAAAAGGAAAACTTCCAAGTGTTATGTATATTTTAAACTGGATAAATATCCATAAGGATAATGAAGGAAGAACTATTCAGAAGTTTGTGGGCAAGTTTGGACTCTTCTCTTCCAGATGAACAACAGGTATTAATTTACCTTAAGTTTATACCATAGAGACGCACCCAGGTTTACATATTGTAATACCATTTTAACATTAGTTTAGAGTTCAAGTATGTATACTTTTTTTCTATATTGGGGGAGAGGGTTTTTATGAATAATTTAGTCTTGGTTATAAAAAAAAAAAATTTACACATGTATGATAATTCATTTTTTTAATTTAAATCCACTTTGAAGTTAGCAAACTTGGGGTACATTTTCATTGTTGAATGTCTTATTTTAGATGCCTCTAGGTTGGTGCTGTGAACGCTGTGCTCCTGGGTCCAGAAGAGCTGTAATAGAAGGATCTCACACTTGTTGCTACTATTGCATCCTTTTTTTAAAAGGGGAAAAATCCATTTTTTTCTGGTAAATTTAAATGTATATAAATATATATTTAACAGTAAGATAAAATGTATTACATTATTATGAAGATACATAAAATGTTCTTTAGGAGCTGCCTATAAAATTTGGAGATGCAGAAATATAGCAAACAAGAATCGTTGAGTTCAACAACTAAAAAGATTTTGTTATAATATAGAACTTGATTGTTTTTTAACCTTCCTAGTGGTAACCCCAACTTGGGGTAAAAAAAAATTGCTGAAAGCGGGAACCCCGAGTCACACTCGGGGAAGGTAAACCTTTGGGAAGTAATAGTAAATACAGCGCTTACCTGATCTGCAGGCATCCCGTGTCATCCATCGCCGTGATCCCTGTCTTCTTCCTTCTTCCTCCGGCATCCCCTGCACACGATAAATCACTGGGGAGTTCCCGGTGACGTTGGTGTGTGTGTACATTGTTAGCGGGGCATGGCAGGAAATTCAAAATCCATTTGTGTTGTATTTATACAATATAACTGTATTGAATGCAATACATTGGATTTATATGTGTAAAAGCAGTACATTGTATTTCATGAACATTTTTTCAGTATAAAATAATCGTATGAGTACAATTTTGTTTTTTAATTTAATAAAAAAAATTAAATAAATATATATATATATATATATATATATATATGTATATATAATTTATTTAATTTATTATTTTTACATGATTTTGTGTTTCAAATTTTATTATATTCATACTATCATATTATACTGTAAAATAAATTTTCATGAAAAAAAATGTACCGCTTTTAGACATATAAAAGCCTTTTAATTCTCCTCTTTATTGACCGGTATGAACAAATATGACTGTAATCTGAATAAAAGCATTTTATTGGACACCTCTTGAAAATGTAGGACTAAATCATCGGAATAGTTTTTGGTAGTAATTTATTAAAAATTATAATAGCTATATACCTATTAAGTTATTTTATATTGTTATGTTAGATAGCATAAATTAAAGTATGTTATGCCTTTGCAGACAGTGAATCTTGCCAGAAATGTCCAGAAAATGAATGGCCAAATGAGACAAAAGAGAAGTGTATTGATACAATATATGATTTCCTGTCATATGAAAAGGATTTATAAGCTCTTCTCCTTTCCATAATCTCCATATTATTTTCTATTCTAACCGTTTCCATAATAGGAGTGTTCCTCTATTTTATGGACACAGCCATTGTTAGGGTCAACAATCGGAACCTCAGTTTTAATATACTAATCTCCCTTAAACTTAATTTGTTCTCTGTTTTTCTGTTTATCCGACATCCGGTGGATATAACCTGTATGCTACGTCAAATTTCCTTTGGGCTTGTGTTCACAGTGGCTATTTCTTCTGTCCTGACCAAGACTATCATAGTTTGCATTGCATCCAAAGCCCTCAGACCCGGTAGTAACTGCCCAACGCTGTAATCCTTATCTGCTCATCTGTTCAAGTTTTGAATACAGTCATTTGGTTGTCTTTTTTCCCTCCAATTTTAAAATTTGACATGCACATTTATACTGGGAAAATTTTAATTGACTGTATGAGGGATCTGTTTAAGAATTTTATTTAATGTTGGGTTACATGGGGTTTCTATCAGCTATAAGTTTTTACCTGCCTTCATGGTGAGGACATTGCCTGATGTGTTTAATGAAGCCAAATACATCACTTTCAGCATGCTGGTGTTCTGTAGTGTTTGGATATATGCCATTCCGGCCTATCTAGGTAGTAATGGGAAGCACATGGTTACTGTGGAGGTTTTTGCTATACTAGCATCAAGTGTTGGCATTTTGACTTGTATATTCTTACCTAAATTAGCATTATCCAAAATCCTCAGGAATCCTGAAAAAAGCACCTGGCTGGACAAAAGCCTTCTTACACATATTACCTACACTGCGTCTATATTTCTTTATACATAAATAATAGGAGACGAAAAATATGGAATGTCCATATTACTGCCATTTTCACACCACCGAAAGACATTCGTTTAGGAAAAAATGTATTCACAGCTTTTGCAAGCATTACAAGTGACACATGGTACAGAAAGGAGCCCAGAATAGTTTTCCAGGGTCTTGGAACTACTATAAACCTTGAATAGTGGATCCAGTTAAGGTGTACTTGTGACGAATGCCCTCTCAGGCCGCACCCCTGTGGATAGACTTTCCAGCACGCTCAGCAACAGTCCACGAACCAGCAGGCAGAGAAAGCCCGTCACGGGGCAAGGTTAACCACCCTGTTAGCCCTTGCCAAACATACCATCTCAGGTAAACTGCCACCACGTGCTTGGATGCCCCGTAACCTTTGGTGACCAAAGTTAGGTTTCTGCTTCTCTCAGTAATCACAATATTTATAGTAGTGTCTTCAGGTTAGCAAGTTACACTATTTTAATTTAGAGCATTCAGAGATTCAGGGTACACTTTTTGTATTGTTTATTAGGTTAAAAACATACAAACCAGTGCAAAAACAATTACGGAAAAATAAGGACTAATCAAATAATAATAACAGAACTATAGCAACAGCATAAAATGAAGGAAAGACTGTGAAATAATACTTTGGTAGAGTTGGTTTTCCTTGTTCCGGGTTGTGGTGTAAAGTCCAAGTTATTTTTCAGAGTCACTGGGCTCTCTGCAGTGCTCAGTGTGTCAGTGCTGTTGTCCTTAGCAACAAGATGGTATCAGTGAGAGCTCCCTCTCCTGGGCTAACATAGCTTTATTTAGGCCAACAACGGAGGTGGGACTAATAGGACCATCCAATGGTAGCAGGGTGTGGGCTGTGTCCACCCAAATTAGGATGCTTGTAGACACTCCCAGGAGGCCCTTGTTCTAGCCAATATTAATAATTCCATAAGTACAGGTTTTAGGAAATACCGCCCCCCCCAATTCTAATGGGGCATATGTGTTTGTGCCCAGTTTGTGGGCGTGATTTGATGAATTCTGCCTAAATTGTGAATTTAAACTTAGAAGAAAACCCCGCTAAAGTCTGTAAGAGAAAAAGGGTATCCTGATGTTAAATTTTACCATTTTTGGGGGGGCGTGGCCGGATGATGGCGGATTAGGACGCGAGCCTGCTTAGCTCCGTGTCCTGCAAGGGGGAAAAGCCGATCAAACCAGCATATTTGAGCATCCACGCTCCTGTAATGGGGCCAAAGCAAAAGGGGAGTCAGAAGGGGCGCTCCGGAGGAGAGACGCCCGTCTCCAGGGGCTTACCCGGGCTCTTTGCAGCCGGGCACCGGACCGCGTGTGAACAGGCCACAAAGCCGCGGCCTCAATTTATGGATAGACCCGAGTTGCGAGCGGCCGCGGACTGCACACATGCCCACTCCACAGCTCAAACGCCAGCAAGTGAAACACGGGACACTGCAGACCAGACCTCACCCACAGAGCAGGTACCAGGGTCTCCTTTATTCTTTACACACAGCCCCAGTTCAGTCTCCAACATGGAGGATTCCCCCAAACACACGTGTAGCCAGGGGATAGAGGACACTGAGTGGGATTGGAAAGCTCACTTGAAAGCATTACCAACAAGGTCAGATTTGAATTATAGTATTGAGAGGCTGGAAGCCAGCTGCAAAACCGAGTTTCACCATATACAACAGGCTTTACAGCAGGTTACTAATACTACTAATGTGCTTCAGAATAAATGTACGGAACTTTCTTCTCAAGTAGCTTCTCACGCTGCTACTCTTGAGCGTCAGGCCGCCCAAATTAACATGCTCTATCTACTTCAGTATGATGTGGAAAACCGCAATAGGCGCAATAATATTCGCATTCGAGGGTTACCAGAAACGGTGCCAAATTCTGAGTTATATACTGCTGCCTATACTATCTTTGCGAACCTATTGGCACTCCCGCCAGAGGTGGATATTGAAATAGACAGGGTGCACAGGACCCTGGGACCTCGCGGCTGCGATCCTCAACGTCCAAGGGATGTAATTTGTCGAGTTCATTTTATAGAACTAAAGAGGACATCATGAAAAAAGCTAGAGCCGCCATGACCATTGAATATGCTGGGGCCCAGATACAATTATTACCGGACCTATCCAAACATACGTTGGATTTACGTAGAGCTGTTAGACCTTTGTTGAATGTGCTTCGCGATCAAAATATTCCTTATCGATAGGGATACCCATTCCACCTTATTGTTAGATACGGGGGGAAAAATCACTTCCTCAGAGGTCCATCGGATCTACCACAGCTATTGAGAGATCTTCAGCTCCCTGATATTCGGTTGCCAGACTGGCCCACGGTCCCCTTAGCTCTCTCCCTAGGAAACCCTCCTCCTCTGGATTCGTCTCATCATCCCCCGATTGGTGCTTCTGGACGACAGCAGAGCCCTGGACGTGGATCAGATCCACCCTTATCAGCAACGCCGCACCACCTTTAAACGGATCTACATGTCTTGGATGACATCCAGTCTCCGACCCTACGATCCAACTCACTCTGCCTAGACGAGAATTAAGTGCCTGTTATTTCTCTAGCGCTTCAAGGACATGCAAAACTGGCCTTCTCAAGAACGAACACTGGACACTATACCGGACTTGCCCGGAGGCGGACTGGTTTGTAGAAGGGTTCATGGGGAGGGAGGCGGTATTTTGGATAAGGTGGAATTCCCCCTCCTTTATTCCAATGTCATGTACAGGGGATAATATATGCATTTCTGTACATTTTTCCTCTCCCGCTACCTGGGCTTAAATGTGTATATTCATTTAGATAAGCCACCCTATGGCCTTGTATGGCAAGGTACAAGGAAAGTATGGTCCCAGGCTACCACAAAGATTGCTAAGTCCTGGTATATATTTTTTCTACTGTTCTCTTTTGGTATGGCCCTTTATGTCACTAGAGATTTATGATATGTTCAGTTGAGTTGGACAATTTTGTGAGGGCGGGTGGATGGGTGTCAACAATGACATTATATTGATATATAAAAATGTCTCTTCTGTGTTATAAGCTCCAATGTTGATGTTGATTATGTTGAGCTGACTACCTCATGTTATTGTAATATGTTCTCGCAGTTTTGATATAGTATTGGCTTTTCCCCTAAGTAGGTACACCTACTAAATTGATACCACTCATCCCCCCACATAGGAGAACCGCCGGTGCAGGCGGCGAATAAGGTTAAACCTTATCCTAGTAAACCCCCTTAGACGACTGGGAATTAGTTCCACCCAGCCGACTGTAGCTCCATACCATCCCTTGTTGCCATCCCTGCCCTAGTCCCTGGATCCTGACTGGCCTAATCTGCTCAATCCGCTTCTCTGCGCCGCCAAAGACATGCCTACCCAGCCACGCACCACACAAGGGTTGACAATTCGCACTCTTAATGCCAAAGGACTTAATGATCCTATCAAGCGCTCCCAATTTCTGTATGGTCAACATAAAGCTAAAGCTCATATCTTATTGCTCCAAGAAACACACTTCAACTCCGAAAAGATACCCCTCATACGCAACCGCTACTACCCTACTTGGATACATAGTTCCAACCCTGAAGGCAAAATGAAAGGGGTGTCCATAGCCTTCCATAAGTCACTCCCTGTCCGGGTGCTGGACACTTGCATAGACCCAACGGGCAGATATGCTTTTGCTAAAATATCCATATGGGATAAAAAATATACTGTTGCATTTATTTATTCCCCTAATCAACAACCGACGGTAGCAGTGACCCAGTACTTGACTAAGCTACATACTTTTGCAGAAGGAGCCCTGATGATCGGGGGAGATTTTAACTTTCCTTTAGACCCCAGGGTTGACACATCAACGGGCAAATCTTCCATATCTTATTCAAAATTGAATGCTTTCAAGACCAAACTATATGACCTCCAAATTTTAGACGTATGGCGTACTCTGCATCCAGATGACAAAAAGTACACATTCTACTCTAATCCCCACCGTACATACTCCCGTATTGATTACATACTAGTGAGCCATAGGATTCTGGATTGGCATCCAGTAGTGTCTATTGATGGTTGCCCATGGTCAGATCATGTCTCAGTAACACTTACTCTCCAGACTCCCTCTATAAGTTCTCAAGAGTGGACCTGGAAATGCAACGATTCCTTGTTTAAGGACCCAGTTTGTGAGGGGGCCATTCTGGACACTATCAAATACTTCCTGAAAGACCATGAGTTGGATGACACTTCCCTTCCCTTTCAATGGGAAGCACTCAAGGCAGTCCTTCGGGGGGTGCTGATCCAACAGGGGGCAAGACTTAAAAAAATTAGATCTCAGGATATAGCTCATATGGTCAACAAAATACAGAAACTAGAGAGACTACATAAAAATAATATGACCTCAGATGTGTTTACTGAACTGACCTCTGCCAGGAGACATCTCCTACAACTATATGATTTAGCCCACCAAAAGTATAGAGACAAATACCGAAAATCATACTATCAGTACGGGGAGAAATGTGGCCGATTATTAGCAAGGGGGCTCCACCCAAGACCAACAACCGCATATATCCCACATATTCGGGACACAAAGGGCAATATTACCGCTATTCCCCAAGAAATTTTACAGACATTTCAACAATACTATTCCGATTTATATAACATCCAAAATACGACTAATTCAACCCTCTCCCTCCGGGACTACATAGCCTCTACAGCATTACCGGAATTAGACCCAGAAGTGTCTACTAGTCTTGAATCTGCTTTCACAGAGGAGGAAGTGGCGTCTGTGATCAGAAATACTCCTGCGGGCAAAAGCCCGGGCCCAGATGGGTTTACCCCTAAATTCTACAAAACACATGCAGAAGCTCTTGTCCCATTTATGGCAAGGGTCTATTCATCTGTTGCGGACGACACTGCCTTCCCTGCCCAAAGCCTTGAGGCACATATTACAGTACTCCCTAAACCTGGCAAAGATCATGCGATTTGTTCAAACTATAGACCAATCTCTTTAATGAATGTAGACGCAAAACTTTTTTCTAAATTGATAACCAACCGGATAGCTCCGCATATGCCTGATTTGATTCATACTGATCAGGTTGGTTTCATAAGCGGGAGGGAAGCTAGAGATAATACGATAAAAACCCTGCTGGTTACCCACGTCGCCAAAAGATTACAGATTCCGATGTGTCTGCTATCAGTGGATGCAGAGAAGGCTTTTGATAGGGTTAATTGGACCTTCATGTATCAGGCACTGAGTCAGATTGGCTTAGGGCCGCACATGATAGCTAGGATAGCCGCACTTTACTCGGCACCCAGGGCTCGGGTGAGGGTTAATGGTTGTCTCTCAGCTCCCTTCCCTATTCTTAATGGCACTAGGCAAGGTTGCCCGTTATCCCCCCTCCTGTACGCTATAGTAATGGAACATCTGGCTGTAGCATTGCAGAAAAACTCCAATGTTCAGGGAATCCACTTTGGGGAACAGCACTACAAGCTATCCCTATTTGCAGATGATCTACTCTTGTATATCTCGTCACCCCAGAGGTCCATACCAACAATACTAGAGGAATTTGATAAATTCGGGCAAGTGAGTAATTTTAAAGTAAACTTCAATAAATCTGAAGTTCTAAATATCTCACTCCACCCAGACCAGATACAATGCCCCTGATTCATCAATGAAATCCGCGCTCGCTGGAAGCGCGAAAGTACGCGCGGCCAGCGATCGCGGATTACCGCGGTCCGGACTTTTTAATGCAAGATCGCCAGTAAAAAGCTGTCGGATAAGCGCGGCTCCGTGCGCAAGCTTTTTCCGTTGCTGAATAGCGCGACCACGTACGATTCCGGATCGCTAATACGAATGCGCGACCGATAATCCGATTCTGCTTGATGAATCAGGGGCACTATGTTAAAGCCCACACATCCTTTAGACATTGCAATGGTAAGATTAAATATCTAGGGATATCTATACCGGCAGACCCTGCTAAGTTGTTCTATTATAATTATGAACCAATACTGGGTAAATTGAAGACGGACCTGGGAAGATATGCTTTATTACCTCTCTCCTGGTTTGCGAGAATCAACACCCTAAAAATGGACATCTTACCCAGATTGCTGTATATTTTTCAAACGGTCCCAATATACTTGTGACCCAATTTTCTTATAAAAATACAGCAAATGTGCAGAGAATTTATTTGGAAAGCGAAACGTCCCAGAATAGCGTTACGGTACCTTAATAGACCTAAAGAACTGGGAGGAGCCGGGGTTCCCGACTTTAGACTATACTACAAAGCCACCATATTGTCACGAATAGTAGACTGGTTCCACAACAGGGATAGGAAAAGCGGGGTTCTCTTGGAGAACTTTTTATCCCCCATTGATCACCGACCCCTGTTGTGGGTGGACAGGTCGGCACTAAGTATACAACAGCCACTTCCAATTCTTACCTCAGACCTATTGAAAGTTTGGGACGGCCTCACTAGAGCTGGTCAGGTGTCCACTAAGATAGAACCCATGACTCCCCTATTCGACAATCCAGCATTTCCCCCGGCCCTGAAGGTCGGTAAGTTCTTATGGACAGCCCAAGACAATAGACAGGTTTACAGTGTATTGCAGAATGGGAGATTACCTTCCTTCTCGTCTTTAGACGCCGAGATGCAGAGGAAACCGACCTCGTGGATGTCTTATAATCAGTTATCATCCTTCTTATCTTCTTTTCTCAACGCACATCCCATTCACAGAAAACGTACGGTGTTTGAAACCTTACTGAGTGCTCCAGGCAGACCAGATCATGTTATCTCCCAGTTGTATGACATGCTGGCTAGAATACCAGCTAACAAAGTTCCCACATATACTAAATACTGGGAAACAGAATTGGGGTCCCCTATTTCCCCCCTGGATTGGGAAAAGGCTTTTATATTGACACATCAAATGGCACTTCCATGTAAGGCCCAGGAGACCAACTATAAAATTTTATCCAGATGGTATATATGCCCGTCAGACACACACCGGATATCTCCCTCCTCCTCTGATGAGTGCTGGCGTTGCCATACTCAGCGGGGCCCTATGTTACACATTTGGTGGGAATGCCCGGAAATCCGTAGATTCTGGGGACAGATCACTGACTTATATAACAAAGTGACTGACTCGGATATAATAATGTCACCCAAAATGTCCTTACTGTCTATCCTTCCTGGATCTATAAAAGCTAGTAAACGGGATATACTTAGACATTTTCTGACTGCGGCTAGGACAATTATCCCTAGAAAATGGAAACAATCCACAGCGCCATCCATGAGGGACTGGCTTGTAGAATTGGAAAGGATCCAACGTATGGAGTTGTTGGTCGCAGAAGATGAGAATAAGATGGAGCAATATAAGACAACATGGTCCGTATGGGACTGGTTCAAAGAATCGCCCCAATTTAAATCACTTTGGCCATAAGCTTACAGACAAATAAGGGCGCAGAGGAGACTAACTTTAGTGATATCACCTTATAGATTAGGAGAGTGAGCGAAATATTGGGCCAGTCAGACACTACCATACCCCTTAGCCCATCCCTACCCCTACCCCAGGGATTCCACTGTTATCTAGTTGCTATTCAAACAGGGGGCTATTATGATATAACCAGGGTTATCCTAGAAGGTTGCGATACCCCTTGTCTCCTAATATTCACTATACCCCTCACCTGGTTTAAAAGCTTAGTTTGGCTTTTTTTTTTTTATCCCCCACCCCCCTTTGCTTATCCCAAGTTTTTCCCAGACCCCCCTATAGTTGTCCCCCCTCCATATTGATATTGGTTTATATGAGAACAGAGACACCTGTGTTATACTGTTTTTCTTCTTTTTGTATGTGTCCCTTGTTCGTTATGTTTGTTTTGTTATTTAAGATTTTGTAACCATGAAAACTATTGACTATTTAAAACGATTGAAAGAAATTTTACCATTTTCAAGGCTCATAGACATGTTAGAGTACAAAATGGTGTGGTGAAAAAGGCACAACCATTGGCTACTTGTACGGATGCAAGTTTAATTTTTTCAGAAAATACCATACAATGGGGAGAGGGTACTACTTGTCATGACTTTGACTTTGGGTGAGTTTTGGAGCATAACAAAGTCTTAACAAAAACCGCAGTCACAAATTTCCCTTCCCCCACTTCCAAACCCATATCCTAATCATTCCTAAATATTCAAAACTATAGACTAGAGGTAAGTGTTCAGCAGAAAATAGGTAATGTTTGGATAGTATGCAAGTTTGTGAATAGGCAGAAAATAGAACTATATAAGACAATAGCCACAAATGTTGTTTATTGGCCGGACAGTATGTAAGCAGCATGTTTAGGCTCTAATATAATTGGGGGAGCTTAGGCAGGGTTTTTCAGGCAAAGAAAATTGTTATCTGAAATACAACAACCTAAGTATAGTTTAGTAGCTGTACAGGATGTAAGCAGTTAGATGTAGGCCACAACAAAGGAGGGGGATACAATTGTATCTTAAAATTAAAATCTAAGACTATGGTCAAAATATGGTTGAATGGCTTGAGAGTATATATGAAGTTTTGAGACCCTAGCTTATATGAGAAGAGATAGGAAGAGAATCATGACAGAAGACTACTGCCATTCTCACCTATACAAATTAAGTAAATACAAACCAACATAAATTACAGTAAAAGCTTTAATAAACACAAACACATATGAAAACATATAAAATTTATTTTATCAGATTATTTACAATAGATGCAGTAATTTATAAAACTTTTTATTTATTTGAGATGGTTTACTTGGTGCAAAACACATTTTGGGGTCTATTTACTTTTTCATAGAAGAGTCCAATGCTATTTACCCACCAAAACTTGTAATAAACATTTAATTATTGACACCTACATTTTTTATTAACATTTTAAGCAAGCCACCGCATATATTTACATTCAATTGTTTTTTAAATTATTTTTTTACTTTTATTTTAATCATTTTTTTACCAGATTTTATGCAAATTGCAATGTATTTTTTAGTAAAAAAATGTTTTTATTAATTATGTTAACTGACAATTGGTTTGGTTAAGTCATTCATTGTACTCTACATGTACTGTGCTGTTTGAAAAGTAGGTAAAAGTTTTTTTTTTTTCTTTCAACTTGTTAAACTAAATTCTAGATATTTTTTTCTATAAACTCCAGGTAATCATTGTTAGTGAGTCAGACACCGCAAGGGAGATGAAGAAATATTGCACAAGACGAATCACAATTCCCTGACTGCACACACCTCCTTCACGCCCAGTGTCCCTCCTCCACCTGTTATAGATCTTACAGATAAATTCAGTGGGAAGGTAATTACTAGGTTATACCTGTGAGAATCAAACTTTCTGAAGTTAAAACTTCTGTTTAGCAATTGCACAAAAAAAAAACTTTGAACACTGCTAACATTTTCTTCTCTTTCTGTTAACTGTTTTAGAGCTGCAGTCTTACAACACAATACAAACGGTATTGTACTGTGTACAACCTATCAAAAAAAAAATGATATTGGTAATAAAAATAATATTAATATTAATAAAAACAATAGCAATTAAATCATAAAACAATAATAATATTAACAACAAATAACAGTAACAACAGTAATAATATTAAACCTACAGTAACAATAGTAATAATATTGTCACTCCAATTGAATAAAACAATTAATTATTAATTAATTGAATAATTATATAAATGAGGATCATGTGATGATTTGACATGTATCCTGCAATTATTATGTTTTATTGTTACAAAATAAAAAATAAGGATTGTGAATAATTTTTAATAAAATTGGTTTGCCATTAAAAACCCAGGTTAAACTTTTATGACTTTTGGTCATGATTAGGAATTAGCATATTCTGTTTACAAAGAGTAAAATATGATGGAGCAAGATAAACCCCCAGATGTTTCAAAGATGAGAGGAATGAAACCTGGCCTGTGATCACTAAAGCAAATCCCCATCTAGATTATTAGGTCCTTTGTTTTGGTGGTAATAAATTATAACCCAAAAGGCACCAAACTCGTCCAGAGTCTTGTGTAGGTTATGTAGAGGGATCAGAGGGTTAGTGAGAAGAATGTCATCTGGATACAATGATATCAAAGTCTTTTTACAATGAGATCAAAGTCTTTTGATGAGTCAAAATCTTTGTACGAATAAAACCCCCCTTGTATCCTGATGACTTGTGCGTGCTGTCAACTGTTCCTATGAAACGTGCAAATACTAGTGAGGAAAGTGGACAACCCTGATTGGTGCCATTCAGAATGGGAAAATGGGAAAAACTAGCTTAACTCATTTTGACCTCTGACAAAGAAGAGGAATACGGAGATTAAGTCGCCTTGAGAAAAGGACCCTGAATGCCAGTTTTACTCAGCATTTTAGTCATAAATGGCCAGATAAGTTTATCAAAGCTTTTTCAGCATCCAAGCTACAGTGCAGTGCCCTTTGGCTAGTTTTAATAAGCACATCAGGAATGTCAACCACCCTCCTTATTCTATAGCCTGCTTATCAATAAGCTATGAACTCCAGCCAGTCTTGGAAATAATAGGGGGAAGCAATGTGCTCAACTAATTAGCAAGAATCCAAGTGAAGATTTTTAGATAAAATTTAGCAAGGCAAATGACTAGTAACTAGATGGTTCACTTGGATCTTTCTCAGGTTTCTGAAAACACAAAATATAGGAATGCAACATAGAAGATGGAATTAAATGTCATTCCAAGTAACTGTTATAGAAGCAGGTCACGTGTGGTTGTAGGAAAGGTAAAAATGTACTGATACATCTGGACCAGGGGCATTGAGCAGAGGGAGATTTTTACAAAATCTTGTCACTCTGGTCTATAGCATTAAGCTGATCCAATGCTGCAGATTTCAAAGCTTTTTATCTATCTGGGCAGGGAGTACATCCCCAACCCCAGCTTTCTTACAGCTGTATTGTCTAAAATGTACGGCATGCATGCAAAGGTGGCTTTTCTTCAAGAATCTCACTTTAAAAAAAGGCCAAATCTAGGGTGAGTATACTTATTGTTAATTGTTTGACCTGGCGATTCAAGGACATATACAGTGATGGGATTGCAGATAGTTGATATTTTTGTTAAAGGCCTTCTCAGAATTATTCTGGGTACTTTTGTCACAATATATGCCACCCACCAACCAGCTGTTATTCATGGGGTCTACATTGGAACACCTGGATGAGTTTTCGGAAGGACCTCCAGTATAGAGTCTAGAGCAGGGGTCGGGAACCTCAAGCACCGGAGCCACATGCGGCTCGTTAGTCTCTTTGTTGTGGTTCCCTTTGGCCACTGACGGGAGATCCCTGATTGGGGATCCCCTTCCTCCAATAGACACTGTGAAGGAGGGGGATTCCCCTTCCGGCGTTCTAACAAATAAATCTACCCGTGAAATAAATCTTCCAGGGGGTGTGTACAAATGTACAATTATGTCATCTTTAGGAAAGTTTCACAGCTGTGTTTGCGTACGAATGCTGCATGTCATGTACTGCAGCCTTACATCTCTCCTAGTATAAACCTCCATATCTCCTAAACAGTATGTCCTACCGACTTGGAAATTTTCAGGGTACACAGGGGAACCCTATATCTAGCAGTACCCCCAAACTTCATCTCCCCACCTTTAACAACCTTCCAAATATGGGGGTTATAATTATGAAAAATAGTGAAAATTGAACATCAGGGCTGCTGTTTTGAAAGTAAGTGTGTCCAGAAGCCTGAAGGTAAATATACAAAATATGGACCCCCAGGGTGACCTACATAGCAAGGAGGTGTGAACCCCAAAATTATACCTACCTGTCACAAAACTAGAAATATCATACTACACTACACTGTCCCCTTCCCTGCTTTGAACCGCAATTTCTCTGGAACAGGGAGATGTACAAGGCCCACAATGTAGGTGCAAGTTGGGGGCAGCTGTGACTAACACCCCCTAAAGTTTCATTGTGAGGTCATCATAAGAACATAAAGAACTCTGCCCATCAAAAAAATCTACCCTATTACACATTGCTGAAGGCTTCTATCACCTGAAACCCAATTTCTCAGGTACAGGGGGGTACAGGTGAACAAAATTAGAGGTGCAAGTGGAGGACACCGGTGGCTAACACCCCTGTAAAATTTCATTGCTAAGGCATCGTCAGAACATGAGGAACTCTGCTCATCAAAAAATCTACCCTGTTACCTTAGAATCTTTCAGCTTTTAACGCAAAAAGATGATAAGTTAGAAGCTGGAGGCTTCTAAGGGCATGGTTCATTGTTTAATTTATTTCAAAGTAGGCTTACACATGCACACTGCACTTCTGTTTGTTTCATTCTGCTGTTGTAGCCGGTAAGATTAAAAAAAAGATTAAAACATTTAAAAGTTTATAAGCTGTGTTATGTTTTATGGCTCTAGACTACTTTTGTTTTAGTGGAAGAAAGGGCAAAATGGTTCTTTTGATAGTAAAGGTTGCTGACCCCTGGTCTAAAGTATGGATACTTCTCACATTGGTTTTAGTTTGGTGCCTAAGGGTGAAAGATGCCTTCAGAATTTTTGTATCATAATCAATTGCTAGATGTGTAGTGTATCCTTCACCCTACTTCCTGTATGTACACATTAATGTTTCACCCCCATCAGACATACTCTAGGAATGTTCATTTCTGGCTCCAACAAGCTCATATTTATAGAGTCCAGAATTGTACAATTGGTGCAATGTTTTTGTCAGACCAGGGTCTGCTTATATTTCTCATGACCAGGTTGGCTTGGGCCTTCTATCCCATCCTTTAACACCACCGGCAGAACCTCGCCCCCCCAACCCCCACCTGCTTACCAACCATTACCAAACCATTAAAATACACAAACACCAATTTTGGACTTCAATTGCTTGACAAGCAGCCCTTTATTAACAATAATTAAAAAAATTAACCATAACCATAACAAATATAAATAAATATCCAAATACAAATTAATGATAAAATAAATAACTTGATTTTACACTTTTATATGCAAGCATAAATTGACATAACTTAACACCCTAATAAATATAACCTAATTGACTAACAACCTAATTCCACCTTTTTAATAATAGATAACCATAAACAACAATATCCCTAATGTTATAGGGATAGTCTTAGCTCCAACCTCCCGTTATACACCCAAACATCCAGGCTGCAGGTCTCAGAAGGCAAAATCCACACACAAAATGAATTTACCTCTTCCAACATCTTCACCTTGGCCCTTAGCCGCCCAGGACTGCCTCAGGGGCCATGGCCATCTGTTCACCATAAAGGGGGGGACCCCACTAAAGCGGATACCCCCTGCCAAAATCCACCACTTTAACATGCACTGGATCCTTGCCTTCCAAGACCCCAACTGCCAAAATTTACCAAACTTTGGATAACAAAAAGGAGTGAGTGGGTGGGAAACTTTTTCTTCCTAAAGAGGGCCTCCCAGTTCTGTTTTCCCTCTTTTAACCTATGCCTAATCCCCTCCTACCTCATGCTCCACACTAGCACATCGCCTCTCAGTGATACTACATTTTTTTAACCCTTACCACCCCTGGGCTGTCATGTAGGCCCTGCACCTAATATCTTATGGCTACGGGCCTCTCTTTAATCATACTCATGAGGTTTATAAGTCTTGGTGTTGAAGGCTGAATTAGTCACTTCTCAGGTCCGTATGGTGGTGAATGGTCCTTCTCTAGACTCTTTCTGGACCACAACTTTAGATTGAATCATTCTCTTGCAGGTGAGCCACTGCTGGTTTGGGAGGCACATGAGACCGTGATTCTGGGTCTATTAATTAAAAATGATACCTGTCCCATGAAAACCTGACAACAGGAAATTCAGAATTTGCTCTCACCAATTCATAACTTTCCTATTCAGTTCCTAGGAAAGATAAGGCAGGAACTTAAGTAATTTAGTAATCACCTGGATCACTTAAGTAATTTAGTAATCACCTGGATCATCTGGCTTCCCTGGTGAGGGGAAATCTACCCTAGCAAAGTGCAGGAGAACTTACTATGAACACAATAAATGTAGCAGTATGCTAGCTAATTATAGAAACCCTTTTGTAAGGATTTTTGTGCAGCTTATAGCAAATAGAACAGGCTGGAAGTTTCATTAGGTGTGTGACTTCAGTTCAGGGGGTTGTATATAGACCTTTACAGTATTTAAAAGAGATCTCCTCAATCACTGGGCACTCCCTTGTGAGAAAAGTATATGTATGTACTTATCTCTCTCACTCTGTTATTGCTTAAGTTGTTTGTGAAGGTCTTAAGGTGCGTACACACTTCCAATTTTTATCGTTCCAATCGAACGACGAACGATCGATTGGGCAAAAAATCGTTCGTAAAAAAGTAACCAACGACGCCGACGAACGAGGAAAATTGTTGGAAACGAACGACCGGACCGGCGGATCGGATTGGGCGACGATCGTTGAACATCGTTCGTGTGTACGGTCGTTCGTTGATCGTCCATGGTCTGAGCATGCGTGATGAACGAACGTCCGTTCACTTTCCTGTCGTGCACATAGTTCCTCTATCGCTTAAACGATCGTATCTATTGTGTGTACAATATCTACGAACGATCGTGTCGTTACCTCTATGTGCAGGATCGGTGCTATACGATCGTTCATATATATCGTGCAGGAACGTTCGTCGTTCGTTTTCCGACGATAATAATTGGAAGTGTGTACGTAGCTTTAGACTCTCCTGAATTTCCTCTCATGGGAGAGTGCATGGGGGCAATCTTTTGCACCCCCTGGCCATGGTTAAATGACATATCTGAATGAAAAAAATGAATTACATATAATTAATATTAGTGTTAGGATTTAGGACACTTTGAAAATTGTCCTAAACACCCAACATCTGGTTTGGTATTACTAGAACTGAGCATTTTGACCATTGACTCTAACCAGATTTAGCCCTTTTAGAACCCAGCAGTAAGCTTCTGCCCGCTATGTACGACTACTCACTACTTTTACTACTGGTAATAAACAACAGACTGCAAGCCTGTTGTGACTTATAACCATGCTGAGTATTTGAATTGGCTTATTGTAGCTGGTAGTGACTGATTCTCAAACATAACATTTTTAAAGAATGTTCGATAAGCTGCTTTATAAATAGACCCAAGTATATATTTATGTTTTGTTAATGAAAGATTATGCCAGTATCATAGAAAACAATAATTAAAGCAGTGTCAATTTTAATAAGCACTATCATGAGCACATTACTATACAGTAAATATTAAAAACATTTACATATTTTATTTAAAAGAATGAAGGGAATGTTTCACAGACATGTGTTTATTAGAAATATTTAGTAGAAGGATATAACATTTTGGAAAGAATATGCATGCCAGAACACCAACACTTGATGCCATTATAGCAAAAATCTCTACAGTGACCATGTCTGTCCCCTTACTACTTAGATAGGCAGGCATGGCACATATCCAAACACTGCAGAACACCAACATGCTGAAGGTGATGTATTTGCCTTCATTAAACATATCTGGTAATTTACGCACTAGAAATGCAAGGACAAAACTCACAAATGCCAGAATCCCTATAAATCCTAACATAAAATAAAATGCAAAAACGGATCCTTCATTGCATTGGATGATGATTTTTCCAGGATAAGCGTCCATGTCAAATTCTATGAATGGAGGGAAAAAAGACAACCAAATAGTTCCATTTAAAACCTGAACAGATGAGCAGATAAGGACTACAGCATTGGGCAGTTTAACTCCCACATATTTCCTCCAGATACTCCCAGGTCTGGTGGCTTTGAAGGCTAAGAAAACCAAGATAGTCTTGGCCAAAACTGAAGATACAACAAAAGTGAATGTAAATCCAAAGGAGATTTGACGTAGCATACAGGTTACATTTATTGGATGACCAATGAAAAGAAAAACAGAGAGAAGACTGAACTTTAGGGAAATGAGCATAAGGAAACTGAGGTTCCGATTATTGGCCTTAACAATTGGTGTGTCCAGAAAATAGACAAATAGTCCTATTATTGAAATAATTATAATAGAGAAGAGAATAGAAAATAAGGCTAAGCAGATGGCTGATGTGTCCTTCTCATATGAAAAATAATCATATATTTTTTTAATACATTTATCTTTTGCATAATTAGGCCATTCATCGTCTGGGCATTTCTGGCAATATTCACTGTCTACAATAGCAAACATACACTTAGCTTATAGACATATATCAATGTAAAGTCATAGAAAAAAATACACAAACTAACATAATAAATATAGCATTTCTATATTATGCCTAAGCCCTTGATGACAGAAAATATTATAGTGTATTTTACTATTTTTTTCAAAATTAATGAAAAAAAAGAATGATTTTGGAATTCTAAAGTTTTAAAAAGCTGAAATACACAGATATGCATTTTTCTATCAACTTTTTTTTCCCGCACAATACACACTTTGCAGACTATTATGAATGTATGAAATTTCGCAAAAATTTTGGTGGATGAAAACTTTTCATCTTAATTTTCTCTATACAGGTAGTCCCCGAGTTAAGGACATCCGACATACGGACAACTCCTAGATACGAATGGGGCTTCCCTGCTCGCTCGTGTGCAGGACAAAGGCTTGATGGGGGTGGGGTGCGGTTTGCACGACTTGCAGAAGAAATCTTTTGCTCTTCTTCAACATTTTGTAACTCTTTAATGACCAAGACAAACTCTACAGCTGTTTCCTTTTGCATATCAAAGCATAGCTTGCTCCAGAAGTTATTTACTGTCTAAGCTCTATAAAATGTTTTTTTCTTTGTTTCTGATTAACTCACAGTGAGGATTTTATACAGAAACTGACACCACACTGCCTAATAATATGTTTATACAAACATATGTCCTAATTGCATTTAATAAAATATTGTACCTGTTCAGACTTACAAATTCAACTTAAGAATAAACCTACAGTCCCTATTTCATATGTAACTTGGGGACTACCTGTATAGCTGGAAACTAGCATGTGAAAATGATCATTTACTGCAATATCACAACTGTTTTACATATTTACCTGATAAATTAGTTATTTCTCCTTTGAAACAAGAAATACAATCATAGCAACAAGAATGAAATCCTTGTCTTACAGCTTTTCTTGATCCAGGCAAGCAGTGATCTGAACATCGCCCATGTGGCATCTAAAATAAAGAGAGGACAAAACAAAAAAAAAAAACAAAAAACAAAACGTTTGACAAAAGATTTGAATAGTAGTTAATCTCAGAAAGCTCAAAGTGAGGGATATTAAATCTCAAAGACAGGTGAACTTTTATAATCAGCCATCCTCACCTTCTGGCTCCGGAGCCATTGCCAACTTTTTGCCTGGAAAAGGGTGAGAGTGCCTGGTCCATGCATTTGTTCCAGCACATTCCAAGGCTGGATCTCAAAATGCCGCAAATCTACAGTGACACAATAACTCATGATCTTATACAGGCCCTTTATTTTCTTGACTTTACTATACATGAAAAACGGTTTGTGTTTGCAATCATTTCCTAGGGTAAAGAGTGGTCATCTCGGGGGCCTCCTTAAAAAAAGACATGATTGCAGATTTTATTTAGCTACCTGTACACCGTTTAACAATTTGTGGGGTTGAGGTTCTGTCCCCCAACATGGGCCTTTCCAAAGTAGAGGGAGTATGGAGGTTTGGTATCGACAAGAGGGGAATAGCAAACACTTTTCCCATTTTCCTGATCAACCAATCTCCTATTAGCCTAGTATGGATGTAGTGGATGCAACGTTGCCCCTTTCCTTTTCCTGTCCTGGCCTTATTAATAATTATTATTGTAAAATAAACAAGACACATAACTTTATGTAGATCCAAACCTAATTTGTGGGTTACCTTGTTTAGGTTGTAAATGAATGAAAGTATAACTTTTAAAATAATTGGCAACTGATCTGGCACAAAAAAAGCTATCATTGATCAATGAATTGGGATGCTATTGAGCTAAATTCTAATGTAAATAACTCCTTAATAAATCATTTAAAAAAATGTTTTTTGATTATACTGCATGCACACACTGCACACTCAGCACCTGTAACTAAATGTTGACATTTTGCAAAAATTTCACTAAAATACATTTCTCAACTTTTCTCATTACAGCTTAAAAACAATACCAAGAGGACAGAAAGTGAAGGAAAATCCAAAGTTTTTTTTGTTACCAGGAAGAGAGGGGAAATGTTTAAACTAAAAAGTGTTGGAGAGATTTGGTATTAATGTTTACTAGGGATGAGAGAGCCAGATTTGTAAGTTTGATCTCGCGGCGAATCGGGGCTCGCTTACAGAACATTTGCCGGAATGGCGTGACTGGGAGCGAATAATTTCCTCCCAGGATGCACAGCAAGCTCAATTGAGAGAGATCTGAGCAGAGAAATTTATACGGGGAATGAGGGAGGGGTTAGTCACTCCATCTTGTGTTCTGGGTGAAGGATAGAAGCAGGGAGAGATGTGGAATGTGACAGGGACAGGTTAGGAGCCTTCTGTATATCTGGATATATAGAGATATTGCAGTTTTTGATGCTACCTGGTCCTATTTAGCAAAGAAGACCGTTTGCTGCAAAGACATTTCTGTCCTATTCTAAAAAAAAAATAGATATTTCAGTCTTTGATACCTCTTGCTATTTACCAAAAAGCCAGTTTGGTACAGAATAAATTCTGTCCTACTCTAAAAAAAATTCAGATATTACATTGTTTGATACCTCTTGGTATTTATCAAAGACCGTTTGGTACAATTGCATTTTTGCCCGACTAAGTAAAAGATGAGTGGTAGACGCAGGAGAAGGTGTGGCCTTGGGCGACCTGCCGCATCTGGAGTCCGCCACTGTAGGACAGCAGCAGCAGCAAACTGTTGGAGGCAGCAGCACAAGTGGTCAAACAGGTCTGAAATGTGTGCAGAGCTCCAGTACGCTGATAGATGTATTGAGAGGGCAAAATACAATCATACAGCCACCTCATGAGATTATTGTGGACTGATTCCCCGGGCCTCAAATGCAGCAGGCTCTTCTTCTGCAGCAGGCTCTTCTTCTGCAGCAGCAGCAGCAATCAGCACAGCCGTGACAAGAGGAAAGACAGGAGTTAGCGTGGCTAATGTGCCTGTACCATCCCGATGACTCTCCCTTGTTGTTTGACGAGCAGCCTGCGGATCTGTCAGTGCTAATTTCGGAGCAGGAGGCAGATTATTAGACCCTTGGAGAGTGTGGTCAGCACTTGCTTGGCGAGGGTTCTGGAACAGTGGCTTCCTTTGCAGAGGTTGTCTTAGATGAAAATTAGGATGATGATGACCCTGATGTCACCTGGTAACCACCAGTGTGTGTAAGGGCTAGCAGCAGTTGTGAAACAGACATAGAGGAAAGGCAGCAGCAACAGACTGGGGATTGAATGAGCCGCAAATCTGCCTCATGTGAGTCCCAAAGAACACACAGACGAGTGGACACAAGTAGGGGAATATTCAGAGACAATGTGACCATGGCGGAGGTGGAGCTGGAGCAGAGGCAGGCAAAGAAAAAGAGCAGCCAAGTGGTTGCACACACCTCTCCAGTGTGGTCCTTTTTCACGCTGAAATACAATGATGGGTGCGTAGCAATCTGCATCCTTTGCCACAGGCAGATCCGCAGAGGACATACCAGATCACATTTGGGTACAGCATCCCTGCTTTCCCACATGCGCAAGAACCACAAACCAAAGTGGGAGCAGTACTTGTGTCTCTTGAAGGTGGTGCAACCACATCATCATCTCTTCTTCCACCTCTATTGGCTCCTTCTCCACCTCCAATTGTGATTGCTATTATGTCTCAGGAGGTTGGTGCCAGCCAGACTTCTAGCGCCGATGAAGTATCAGCTTCTTGCCACAGGTTTTGTGGCATCAGACGATGTTTGTCACTGCAAGATGGGTACTCCAGTGACTCCTTCAGCTCCCCTAGTTCCCAGTCCCTTCAGCCCACTCTACCGGAGTTCTGCTATGGGCCCAACCAACAAAAGAGTAAGTGAGCTCAATTGGCGTCCAGCCAAAATTTGGCCTTGCAGCTACTGCGGTACAGCATTGTGGACTCTGCTCTCTTCCATGACCTGATGGCCTGTGCTGAGCAGCGGTGGAATATACCAAGCAGGCATTACTTCTCCCGTACAGCTGTAGCCAGTTTACATGCACATGTAATATGTAACCTCCCCCAGGCATTGGCATTCTCAGTGTCTAGCCAAATCCACGTCACCATGGACAGCTGGACAACCAGGCATGGAATGGAACGCTACCTGTCCTTCACAGCTCGCTGGGTGGCCTTGCATAGCTCAGTGGGAGGTAATCTGCAAGAGACATTGCAGCATCTGGTACCCCCGCCCAGAGGTGTGATGGGAAAACATGGGCCACCCCAGTCCTCTCCCTCCTCCTCCTCCTTCTTCATTCCTTCTAACGCTAACCCCTCCCTTTTCGACACTCCAGCACCCAGCAGCGGAGGACACTGTGGTTAAGCGGGCACACCACTACGGCTCCCTCAAGCACACACGTTGCCAGGCAGTACTGAAACTGGTGTCCTTGGGGGGGAAAATCACATCGTCAGAAAACTCTTGTCCGCTTTGCACAGAGAGGTTGAGGCTTGGCTGACGCCCTCCCGGCTCACAAAAGGCAACGTAGCGTGTGACAACGGGGTCAACTTTGTGGCCGTGCTGCACATGGACCACATAACACATGTGCCCTGCTTTGTGCACATACTGACACTGGCTCGCTCTATCTGCAGTCATGTACGTTGATCCCCTACTGCGGCATTGGTGCTTAGCAATATCCAGCACCATCAGAGGCTGCCACCCCATAGCCCTTTATGTGACAATGTAACTACATGGAACTCCACCCTGCTCATGTTCCAGCGTCTGTGTGAGCAAAATTAGCCATTCACCATTACTTGGTCAGCGTGGTGCATGGAGGGAGTGGGGCCATTGGAAACCTGACGCATCCACCTCAAACAAGTGAAGTGCAGGGGCATAACCATCGAGAACGGATGAAGCACATGGTGCACGATTACTTGAATCTTTTCTGGCTGGTGGTGGTGGTGTTGACGACAGCAGTTATGAGGAAGATGCCTGTCCTGACAGTAGTGACGCCATTAATTTTTGGGTCAACAGGCTTGAAATCTGATTGAAAACAGGCTTGAAATCTAATAAATGTGATTGCAAAAATGTTGTCAAAAATCATGGCTGATAGGTTAGCCTCTATTTTACCACAGTTTATATCTCCTTCCTAAGTGGGTTCATGAGGGGACACTCAGCAGTTATAAATATTCAGAAAGTACTGGCGGTTCTAGAAACTGCCAAAATACAGCCAGATAACAATATTGCAATCCTGAGGATCGATGCCAAAAAAGCATTTGATAACGTTAGTATGCAATGGCTGTTTAAAGTCTTGCAAATAAATGGCTTTAGTGGTGCATATTTGCAATTGATACAAAATATGTACTTTTCACCTAAAGCTCGAATACATACACCAGGATATATATCTGACACTTTCTATATCTAAAAGAGAACACAGCAGGGTTGTCCATTGTCACCTTTGCTTTTTAATTTAGCTTTAGAACCTTTAGTATGGGCGATTGAGATGACACCTAAATTCCATAGACTAAAGATAGGGACACAAGAAATAAAAGTTGCATATTTTGCAAAGGATATTGTGTTATTTACGGCCAAACCAGTCACCGATATAGTCTTTGTCCAAGAATTGTTCCAGACATTCAGTAAAATCTCAGGTCTGAAGATTAACATCAAAAAAACTGAAATACTACCATTAATATATATTAGCAAAACAATCTGGGATATAAATACTCCCTTTGCAATAGCAATGTCAAATATAGCGTATCTTGGAATTAAAATTGGAAAACGTCCATCTTCTATATACCATCTAAAACTACCCTTCTCTAATACAAAAAATTCTTAAACAAATAAATCTGTGGGACAGGTTACCACTATCATTATTTGGCAGATGTCATTTATTAAAAGTGGTTTCTTTTGCGAAATTGCTCTATCCTATGCAAACAATACCTCTGTTATTAAGACATAAAGATATACAAATGCTGGATAGGGCATTTAGTAGGTTCCTTTGGCAAGGTAAGAGAGCTAGAATATCGTTATCCAAATTGAGATTACCCAAAGAGGAGAGTGGGGTTAATTTCACAGACATAAGATTTTATAACTTAGTGTGTCTTACACGACATGTAGTAGACTGGTTAACGAATACATCTAGACATTCCAATGTAGATTTAGAAATGAATATGGTATCACCATGGGATTTGAAAGCCTTACTACATTGCAAAGTAACTAAATTGCCAGACCATTTGAAACATAGTTTGGTAATTGAAGACACAATATGTACGTGCCGAGAAGTTAGGTGTAAAATGAGTGTACCCACAGGTGTGTCCAGATATCTCCCTATTAGTGGAGATCCAAATTTTAACTCTGGACACTTGTGTAGGGTATTTCAAGTATGGAAACACAAAGGGTTATACTATTGGCAAGATTTATTAGATGTTGAAATGGACCGGGTGTTGACCCCTCAAGCGCTTAAAGAGAAAAATAATTTGCCAACAGAGTCAACCTATGCATTATATTACTTGCAAGCGGTATCTTATTTTAAAACATTGATAAGGCCATATTCCCATGTAAATCCAATGCAGGGATGTGCTTTTGAGAACTTACTTTATCTCCTCTATCTATATCAAATTTTTATCAAAATTATTAAAGAAATTTATAAGTTATAAGTTATTGTCCCAAACCATGTGAATGTGAGAAAAAATGGGAGACAATGTCTAAAACTTGATGTAATATTTTTTTTTAATACAGAAAAAGAAAAATGTAAATGGTAAATTTTAGCTTCGGAATCTGGAAATTAAAATATATTGTATGTGTTGTATGTTTTGTTGTATTGTGTTTTCTATATAAAAAAAAAAATTATTAAAAATCGTGTTAGAAAAAAAAAGAAATCTGCCTGTATTTGGCACAGTATGCCATCAAGCTTCTTCCGTGCCAGGCATCCAGTGTTCTGTCGAAAAGAACCTTCAGTGCCACTGGTGGAGTGGTCATGGACAATGGATCATGACTGTCGCCGGAAAATGTCAATCGCCTCACCTTTTTGAAAATGAACGAAAGGTAGGTTACTAACAACTTACATATCCCCACTGCAGATGTCACTGATTGACTGACACAAGGATTCACTTGCCAACCAAGATGCCTCTGTGAATCCACACTGCTCCTGTGCTGAGTCTGTGGCTGGCTATCACCAACACCCTGTCAGCTGAGCCTGCTTCGGTTGAATTTTTCCGCTAGTTATGGCATCGTTCAGGTGTGTCACTCATCTCCAGTGTCATGACTGCCATTATGCCAGCTAGCAATATACTTTACATTTCCGCTGCTTCCGGGAGGCAAACAAACTTCTGATGAAAACCCCCAGTACTACCACACTGATAGGTACCATTGCCTTTCCCTAATTTTTCAGCTAAGTATTAAAAGATTGAGGGTTGGCATTCACGTCATCCACTTCATGATGCAAACTAGCAATATCGTCTACCTTCGTAGCGCTTCTGGCACCACTGACCACAGCAACAGTGCTGGCGCACAAAACATCTTGGTCTGGCCCTTCACAAATTTCAAATATTTGTATTACAAATATTTGGCATTGATGATGGACTACACCCAGCTCTAGATGCCAGTTACCAATGCCTCCTCCTTCTACTGTTGCTGCCACCTGTCAGTACTCTATTCCCTTAAATTGTATTACACACTTCTGGGTGGGTGGCATTGACGATGCACTACACCTAGCTCTAGATGTCACTTGCCAATGCGGTCCATGCTCCTTCTCAGGACCCACCATCTCCTCCTTCTACTGTTGCTGCCACCTGTCAGTACTCCATTCCCCTAAATTGTATTACACACTTCTGGGTGGGTGACATTGACGATGCACAGTTTAGATCAGTGGTCGCCAACCTTTTTGGTCCCGCAGACCACCAAAATTACCAGCTCCAGACTGCCCATGCGTGGGGAGCCGGGTGTCACTCAAAGGGGGAGAAACCTCCCCATATTGATTTAATGATGCTAGAACCCCGCCCACTTTCCCAGATCTGAGCCTGCAATGGGAGAGTGGGAGGGATGTGTCACAACACGCCCATTTCCCTGAGCCTGGGATTTGTACGGGGGACATGGTCTGTGGCTGTGGTCCATAGATGCACTACACCTAGCTCTAGATGTCACTTCCCAATGTGGTCCATGCTCCTACTCAGGGCCCACTGCCTCCTCCTGCTACTGTTGCTGCCACCTGTCAGTACTCCATTCCCTTAAAATGTATTACAAACTTCTGGGTGGGTGGCATTGACGATGCACTACACCTAGCTCTAGATGTCACTTACTAGTGCGGTCCACGCTCCGTCTCAGGGCCAACCGCCTCCTCCTGCTGCTGTTGCTGCTGCCTGTCAGTACTCCATTCACTAAAATTGTACTATTCTGTGTGGTATTGATGATGCACTACACCGAGATCTACATGCCAGTTACAAATGTGGTCTACGTTCCGTCTCAGGGCCCACCACCTCCTCCTGCATGCTGTTGCTGCAGCCTGTCAGTACTCCATTTACCTAAATTGTATTACACACTTGGGGTTGGCATTGACGATGCACTACACTCATCTCCAGATGTCAGTTACCAATGTGGTCCACGCTCCTTCTCAGGGCCCACCGCCTCCTCCTCCTGCTGTTGCTGCCACCTGTCAGTACTCAATTCACTAAAATTGTATTATACACTTCTGTGTGGCATTGACAATGCACTACACCCAGCCCTCGATGCCAGTTACCAGTGCGGTCCATGCTTCGTCTCAGGGCCCACCGCCTCCTGCTGCTGCTACTGCCGCCTGTCAGTACTCCATTCACAAAAATTGTTTTACACGTGGCATTGAGGATGCACTCTACCCAGCTCTCCATGACACTTACCAATGCGGTCTCCCTGGCGATAGCTGACCAGAGGTCACACACTGCTACTGCTCCCGCTGACCCACGATCCGTCTCTGGTCCTCCATCCTTTTGCCTAATGTCACCGCGCTACTTCTCCTCAACTTTATGGGTGGCATTCCTAACACATGTCATCCAGATCATGATGCCAGCTAGCAATGCAGTCTCCAGCTGTTTTGATGGCAGAGACTGCTGCTAGTGGGTTTCACGATCACATGTAGCTCCACCCTTTCTCAATGTCCGAATGTTTATACTGCCTTCTGTACGCTGTCCATCACAAAAAAATCCTATTTGCCTGCTATTACTTTGCCTGCCATTTTCTGGAAAACCACAAGTTCTTTTGGAACTTTTGTAATTTTAGCTGTTGCCACTGTACTCCTACACATACTTAGCAAATTTGGTAGTTCTAATATGTATAGGGGCTTTGTTATTAATGTTTAAAGTCGGCCCATTGACTTTAATGAAATTCGCAAAATCGGTTCGCCGAAATTTGTGCGGGACTGCCTTCTTGCTCATCCCTAATGTTTACTAATGCAAGTAACTTAGGTCAAGATTTGAAAGACATGTTAAATGATATATACCATGTTGTGTTTCCATGATATAGCATTGAATTTAATGTTTAGCTGCTGTTCATCTGGAAGGTAAGGGTCAAATTTGCCGACATACTGTTGAAAAACGAAGCCATCAGTTGTGTTAAATATGTTTATCCAGTTCAGTATATGCAAAACTGTGGGAAGTTCTCCTTTTGAATTAAAATATATTTCCTTCTTATGTGGATCTTTGAAGTGAACTCTTTTCACAAACTCTGAAAGCTGAAACAGTAATTATTTTAACAAAGGTCTTAAAGCACTTTTCAATATAAAATTGTATTTATTTATAATTTTATTATGTATGTTCATGTTAGGGCTTCAATTTGGAAAGACTTTTTATTATAAAGGTAGAAAAAAAAGAATTTGAGATGTACATGCTGTATACCAATACAGATGTGGACACGTTCCTTGGCACCCCTACAATTGTTACAATTGTTACTGTAATGTCACCCTCTCATTGTTAACTAACTTAAGATTTTCTTTTAGAGCTTATAATCAAGAGTATATTTTCAATAAGAACCCTAACTAATGCCATGGGCAAAACAATAGTAATACTGCTCTTGTTAGAGATCAGCATCAAATGCATTTGCCGCAGAGAGGTATTTAAGATGTCTATTACAATTTCAGGGCGCTTTGCCCACTTTTATTCATAAAAGACTCCAACAGCACAGAAAAAAAAGAACAGTTCAATGAGTTTTCCCTCACAGGAGATCCAAGTCATCACGACATGAAAACAACCCCCACAAATGTTAGCCTCCTGGGTTCCTAAAACTCTCTAAACCAGTGGTCGCCAACCGGTGGTCCACGGACCACTGGTGGTCTGCGAGAAAGTTTTGGTGGTTGGTGGCTCTGGCCAGTGCCCCCCTGAGTGGGGTCAGGACAAGGACCCTTTGGTGGGGACACACCAGCCAGAGCCATGGACCATGTCCACCGTACAAATCCCAGGCTCAGGGAAGTGGGCGTGTTGTGACACAACCCTCCCACTCTCCAATCGCAGGCTCAGATCTGGGAAAGCGGGCGGGGTTCTAGCATCATTAAATCAATATGGGGAGGTTTCTCCCCCTTTGAGTGACACCCAGCTCCCCACGCATGGGCAGTCTTGAGCTAGTAATTTTGGTGGTCCGCGGGACCAAAAAGGTTGGCGACCATCGATCTAAACTGTGGGAGACCTTCTCCTAGCATACAGGCTTTACACAGACTTTCTGCCTGAGGCCAAGGCTTCAACTTCCCCCCTGTCTCAAAGGCAGGTGCCTTTTTATGAATGGCTCCAGAGCTATTGCCATTTCCTGGCCTGGAAAAAGGATGGAGTGCTTGCACCACCCATTCCTTCCAGGACACTCCGCACATGGATCCCAAACAAAAGGCTGTAAATCTGCAGCATTACAGAGACAAAAAAAAATACCTTCTTAGTAATTTGGGTATTAAAAGAAACAGTTCCTACTTCTTCTGTTGTAAAGGTGCTGTAAGGCATGTCATTTTTTGTCAACAGATGTTTGGCCTAAAGGTCAACTCAAAAATTATACTTTTTTTTCTGCTCCTCAGAAGTCCTATTCTAGTATCAATTCTGGTTGCATCCTTCGGCTCTCCCTAAAGCCATGAACTGTAATATTGGTAATATCCAGCTCTCAGATCATGCTCTGGTACTTGGGTGCTGCCACTTGTCACAGAGATCTCCCCTGTCTTGACGGTTCACCTTTCTGTCACATCAGTCCTGGCCTCAGAATTGTTATTAATTTCAGAACAATGCTATCCCCCTACTGGCACATAACAAAGGATCACCTGTGGCATGGAAGTGACACCTTGTCGTTGCCGGAGCACCCCACAAAACCCAGTAATCCTGGTGACTACAGGATTCTTTGCAGATGTCACCAGGTCATGGTCCTCAAGGTCACCTCATCAGTGCAGCCAAGGTAAGCTTCTGTGTAGAGACAGCTGGTGGGTCAGTCATGGTCAAGAAACACATCTCAGGGAAGGTGCCAATATTGTTCAGGTGGAAGATTTGGGCAGGCGAAAAGCATTCCTTCCTGAAAGCATCTTCCAAACTGAATCTGTCTGATACTTGTCACCCCCAAGAGGGGAGAGCTGGGGAGCTGTGACCTGGTGACCTCCTTGTAGAAAAGTAGTCCATTACTGGGGTGTGCTAAAATAAATACATATCAGAGTCCACAAATGAGAAGGATACTGGGGATACTGCAAAGTTTCTGAGCTACGGTTGCAGAAAACAGATAACTTGATCTAATCTGATTGTGCTACTGAGCAATGCATGTTTGTTGGAGGGAATAAACAAGATGCTCCACTGTACTTGTCCATGTAGAGATGTATTTCGATGTCATCACAGGGGTTTCGAGATTGCAGTGTAGAGACAGTTGGATTGCATGACAGATATGTTCCCTCTAACATTATGTGTTGTTTTCAGTTTACAAACATGCCAAGTAGTATATGAAAAGGGATGAAAACAGAAGTAAGAAAAAAAAAGGAAAAAAAAGAAGAAAAAGAAGCCAATATAAGTCACATAATATGGATGTCACTAGATGTTAAAAGAAACAACAAAAACTGTAAATCTTTAAAAATATTTTAAGTTTCATTCACACCAGCATTATTGAGCTGATTTGCCAAAACATCCCAGCACAAAAGAAAAGGACCCTATTTCCTTTTTTATTTCAAAACAACTAAAAAGTAGAACATGATTTTTTGTCCGACATGTTGTAACTAATTATTCAATTGAACAAACCAACTTAAAACCGTGGCTTCAATTTTTGTAAAAAAAATCATACCTTTACCATTAAGTTCTAACTTACACAAAATGAGTTGCAAATCTCTTGACACCTGTACAGAAATGTTTATCCTTACCTTGTAATAGGGTATATGTTTTCCAAAGTACTTTTTTCTTTGGTCTGATTTCAGAAATAAAAGCTTATCATGCAATGCCTGGGCCAAAGCAAAGGTCGCAATGTACACTTGGTATGTTGTAGTGTCTACAAAAGTGTCAACAAAACTTTCTTCCCCAGTACAGTTACAAAGGGAAAGTTGCAATATGACGGAAGTTAACACATTTTTTTTCCTATTTCTAGACAGGCAATTAAAATGATACATCCAAACATCTTCTAGTAGCTTGTCATCTGGGCGTGTGGATGGATAAACACTGGAAAAAAATTGAGCTATTCCTGGAATGTCACACTCAGGAGGTGAGAAAACCAAACTACAGTTAGTAGGACTGGTCTTCTTAGTGGGAATGGTTAGATGCATCTCAAGTGACCATGACGAAGGAAATATAACAGTCTTATTCATCAAAACTTCTTCAGCATTTAAAATAAGTGATTTAAACCTCCCTTTAATAGAACCACAAATAATAACTATATCTGTAATTGATTTGTGAATGATATCAAAGATTTGCAACCGATTTGTATATGACACTAAAACCTTGAATTCAATGCAAATCCCATAGCTGGAAAGCTGTTTACTGAGTTGTTGGAGCTCCTGTTCTCCGTAATCATCCTGTGAAGATATGATTCCAACATAGTTCCAGTCAAATCTTTTCAGTAACTTTGCCATCGCCACATGCTGCATCTGGTCATCCTGAACCGTCCTGAAGAAGTTTGGATATTTTGATCTGTCACTTAGTAGTGGATCTCTTGCTCCATAGCTTATCTAATATGATTATATGACACAACTTGTTTTTATCAATTACTAATTCAATTCTTATTTATATATAATATAAAGATATTATTACAATACTAATATTAATACTTTGTATTCATCCAAACAGTCCTATAGTACATGTTTCTCGTAAATTGCCTTTGGCAAAGTCAATGAAAGCTGTATGTGCTAGTCCTTAATTATATACATAGCATAAATGAAAGCCTAAGGCTAGGCGGTAAGGCCTGCATGAAGGCTTAACCAAAAAAAAAAGATAATGAAATGTATTATTTGCCCCAAATAAATGATGTCCACATTCTGTACAGTCAGGATTAAGATCTCTAGATTAGAAATCTAGATAAGAAAAACTCTAGCAAGATTTCTATAAGAGTCCTCTGTGTATTTCCAACATCTCTGCCTGATCTCCTTTCTGTCACTGATGATATCTCTGTCTATTCTATATTGTTGATTGTCACAGAGAATCAATACTCATATGATAACTACTTAGTTATGAATACTACAGTTGGTATGAATCTTAGATTGAAAGCAATTAGTAAATCCAGGTTAGCACATTTCAGTATAGAATTAACACCAAACAGTTAACTCGACCTATCCAGAAGTATGATTTTAGTAAGAAAGGAAAGTGATCATGATTAATACCTGGGTATATTTATACAGATTTAGTAATTGGGCCATTGGAATAGTGGTGTCAGAATGTAGATCCCCAATAAAACCAATTATGTTTTTCTGTTCCATACAAGAATAATTGGGAGCTGTTATCTTGTGTCCACTCAAAATCTGTAAAACATCTTTTAGAACCTTATTTACGTTTGCACATGAATCAAACACGTGATATCCCAGGGTTACATTAGGCAGAATGTTTGGGTTCTGGTTAATCTCATCAATGGCAAAAATAAAAGCCAAGAAATGTCTGTACTCCTTGTGATGGATGCTAAAAAAAAAAAAAAAAAAAATTTCAGTTTTCACTTTGCCTTTTATGGTTTAGTATTTAGAGAGGACCTCTCTGCAATGTAAAAATATACCAGAATAATGATCTGTCTGTAGCCCATATGATTGGCGGCAATTGGAAAAATTTATACTCAACCTACATGTTAAATGATGCCACCTTCTGCCTGTTTCTTAGTTTTGTGGCTTGAACGTGCTGTAAATCCACTGTTGACCTCAATCTGCCTTGTTTAATAGTCAGACCTTCAGAGTTCACTCAAAACAATCTGAAAATCATCCAGGCCATTTAAGGTATGGGACCTTCCTGGAAAAGAAATGTGGCGGGAAGCCCACATACCTATGCTCCACTTTACCTATTTAAAAAAGGTCTTCTGGAAACTTTTTTTCCCAAAAGGAAAGAGGAAAAAAAGCATACACCCCCTTCCTTTTTTTTGTAAAAACCAAGCCCTGCATTCCTCCAACAATGGCAAGGGCCAAATTAATCAAAAAATCTGAGTCTGTAGAAACTCAGATTTTTTAAAAATGTTTTAAAATACTTATATTTGGTGGAAAGTTATTAGAAGTTATTAGTTTTGGACTTTTCCCCATTGCTGAAGTTTTCTTTGCATATGCTTTACCCTCCAGATTCACCTGTCCAAACTTCTTAAAATATTTCTTAAAATTGCTTGGATTTGCTCTGTCGGGTTTTGCTGACAGGATGCAGGAAAGTTCTACAATCATACACCAATATAAACAGATCAAGGGGAATTTCCCCCAAATGTGTTCATAAAGCCCACTGCTTGATAACACGTCCAGCAAAGCTCCAAAATCTCAGGGTACCATTTGTGTTCTTTATCAGGAGTACTGTACCAGCTAGTCAACATCTTGTTTAAAGACTATGAAGTTTTATGCTGGTAGAGCATTCGTGTGCCTAAAATAGATTCCCATTCTCTGCAAAATCGAGGAGCTCTTGAAGATAAACCATCATTGATATGCTTCATACAAATAAAATATTGTGTTTGGAATGGGTAACCTATCAAGCACAGTTTGCCAAAAGCAGTCGGTGGCTCAAGTAAATTGCAATGCCTACTGTACTAATTATGACTCAAGAGTAATATATCATGTTTACTGTCTTTCCTTACAGTGAATGAGATGGCTTAAGTGGCAAATAAAGGGTAGGAGGAATCTTCCCCTTGCTACTTTAAAACCATATAATTGGACCACTTTCTGTAGTGGTTTGCCTATTAATGGTGCTACTACTGCCATCTGCAGCTATCAGTGGTTTGGTGAATTCTAGATCCAAACATAGTAGAATTAGTTTGAGAAAAGCATGTCAACAGCCAAACTATCAGAATAATTTATAAATAATAAATTATATTAGCAACAATAGTAGAAAATGTTTTGTGTAAGAGGAAATAAGTGTTGGGATAATTTTTTAAAAATGTTTTAAAATGTAAACTTTCCCTGAAATGCAGCAGAAATTAACATGTCCTTGGACATAAATTTATCTCTCTTTATAACTATATATAGCTAATAAAAACTTATTTTAGACATAAAATGTAGCAAATGGGAAATTTCCTAATATTGTACCCCTTTTTATTTATTTTTTTATTTCTTTAAACTGCTGAATTGTGAGCCTATCTTACCCTATCTATCTTAAGAGATCTATACTAGAGTAATCAAAGAGATTATACTAGGTAATCAGAGAGAGAGAATATAGGGAAAGATAAAATGAGATGGAAAAAGAGAGGAAAGACCAATAAGATGGAGAGGTCAGAGAGAGGGAGAAAAGAGAGACAGGAGAAAGTGAGAGAGTGGGAGAGAGGATTTGAAGAGGGAGAGAGAGAGAGAGAGAGAGAGATAGAGTGCAGAGAAGGGTAACTAAATTAATAAAAGGAATGGAGGAGCTCAGCTATGAGGAGAGATTAGCTGAACTGAATCTATTCTCCCTTGAGAAGAGACGTTTAAGGGGGGATATGATCACCCTGTATAAATACTTTACACTTTGAGATCATTACAAAGCACAAGGGGGCGCTCTTTGCATCTGGAGGAAAAGAAGTTTAAGCTCCAGATAAGGAAGGGATTCTTCACTGTAAGGTCTGTGAAAAAGTGGAATCGGCTCCCTCAGGAACTAGTTTCAGAACTACTATAGATTGCTTTAAGAAAAAGCTGGATGATTTTCTAGAAGCACAGAATATAACTGGGTATTAAGGCTTTAAAGTAAAAATAACAGTGACTGTTGATCCAGGGAACATCTGAGGGCCTCATGGAATCAGAAAGGAATTTTTTTCCCTTGTTGAAGCAAATTGTACCAGGGTTTTTTTGCCTTCCTCTGGACCAACTATGTCTTATAGGGTCCTATATCTGGGATATGTTTATTTTCCCTAGTTGAACTTGATGGACTTATGTCTTTTTTCAACATAACCTATTATGTAACTATGTAACTATATCTCCCAGATCTCAGTGCTCTATATATGACCTTGGCACTTTGGTGCTGCATATCAGTACAAGGATGGATATGTGCACATCATCAGTCAGGGTCACTAAGAACGATTGCAGTCCCCTGCACAGACCAGAACAATGTGCCCTCCCAGGAGCATATCTCTAGATGCATGTATTGACAATGTGTAAAATGTGATTGCTTGAAGTTTCCAATGTGATTTCCAATGTGATAAATGCCATCCCTAGCCACCATGGCACCCTTAGTCTTGGACTAGGAGGGCCTTGTGAGAAGTTAATTTTGGAAAAAATAAAATAAAAAATAATAAAAGCAGAATCAGTTCAATGGCTTGGTCTAACTCAAATGTATTCACAATTAATTTAAGATTTTACATAAAGTGTGTTTACTCGTCTGATGCAAAGCTGTACATCCATTTATTTGCTACAAACACTTTTTTTATGTCGGAAATTTGCTACTATACCAGTCATGTCGATGATGTCTTTTTTATTTTTTTATGGACTGCAGACATGACAATAGAACAATGATTGGTTGTAATAGTCAAAAAGAAATGTCCCAAAATATTTACCATTTCATGTTTTCTATTTTTTATGAGCTCATTTACTTACAGTGAACACATTTGGTTGGGAAAAAGGCCATTGTCAAATAGCCATAAAGTCACCCAAGAATGTACACTGAATATTCCTCCAATAACGTAGTCATGTTTCTGAAAAAATTCATACTCAAATGTATATTCCTTCATGTTGAGGTTACATCCAGATGTGGAGCTGCAATCACTGAACCGTGTCACAAAAATAAAAATAATAAAGAACATTGTCAACAATATTTCCATAACAGCAATATCCTGAATATCATGAAAAATAAATTCTTCTCTTTTCTCCCTTCAGCCTGAGAGTTGTTAGTTGCAAGACAAACCAACATTTTACTACTCACAGACAAGACAAAGGCAGGCTAATATATGTATTGATTTTTAAGCTAGGAAAATTACTATGAGTAAAAATAAGTTGGTAAATTGGTAAGAACACAATAGACATTTACAATAGTAGTATATAGTAGTACAATAGTACATATATACAGTGGAAATTTATTCAGAAACAAAAATAAATATGCTTATAGTTGCAGTTAATAAAACCTGCAAAAGTGGTATAGTTCTGACAAATATGCATAGCAATCCATTGCACAGAAATGCTTGTAGATTTATTCTGTGATATTTAAGCAACATTCATGCAGTTGGTTAGGGGGTAATTCATTCCTCTTGTTATTCCAAAAATATGTCTTCGGTCAGTGCCCATAGATACCTTTTATCCTTTGCAGCGAAATGCATATCCATCAAGTCTATTGCCATGATTTATGGTCAATTCAGAGTGTCTTTATTTGTAGTCACCCCATTGTGCTGTACAGAGCAGAGACTAGTGTAAGTACCCCTATCTATTATACACAATGCAAGGAATCATGGAGCTCTGGGTTTTTCTAAAGGCTTAAGTTCTCTGTGAATATCTCCGGCAACCTTGAACAATTGTTCAAGTTGATCCATTTCCACACTGTTCTTTTTTGTCTACACATAGCAAGAAACGTGTTGTTTTTTTCATTCTTTTTTGTTTTGTTTTTAAAATATGTTGTGATTGTGGACTTAAGGTAGACCTCTACAACCTATTTAAGGCTTGTGGGGTGTTATGGCAGATGATTACTAACAGAAATATTAGCCTTTGGTTGATGTCCTGGGAATGTCTGGTGTATTTTAAATGAATATTTTTTAGAGACATTACCAGGTTTCCCAGCGTATTGAAAACTAATCACTGTCATGTTTTTAACTTGTGTGGGGGAACAGATGACCCCATTGTGTTGGAAACATTTACTTTTCTCCAAACAAGTAGGAGACCAAAGGGTCCTTGACTTCTCTTGATGCTATTTTGCCTCTCACCTAGTAAAGGTAGTGGACTGGGGTCACTCATCACTTGAGCGAACAGAAGTATTGGTGGAAAAATGAGCTTTTTCCAATTGGCGTGGATGACTGCCATGATAAATTATGATTCATGAATTCACAATGCTAGGGCTCACCAATTTTGTGTAATTGGAAATGGATGTCAGTGGAAGACTCAGCCTCTCTGGCCAACCCTTTTAAACTGGACAGCTTATTCACTTCTCAGAGTTTTCCAAGTGAAAGCTCCTTTTTTCTTCTTCATCGTATAACATTTGCCCTGAAGTCTTCATAAATCCTGTAGTAACACATCTTATAACTGATATCAGTTTGTGCATTTCCATCCTCCTGTTTAGTTGTGGTTGGAAATAATGGCATTATGCACATGGAAGAACTCATGGCTAGTGTTAAGGCCACTAAGTCCACTAAGGGCCTGATTTATTAAAGCTCTTCAAGGCTGGAGAGGATACACTTTCATCAGTGAAGCTGGGTGATCCAGCAAACCTGCAAATGATCGGGTCCAGGATTCAGAATATTTGTTGTCAAATAGCAAAAAATCCAATCCAGGTTCGCTGGATCACCCAGTTTCACTGATGAAATATATCCTTTCCAGTCTTGGAAAACTTTAAGAAATCAGGCCCAAAGTTCTGCAGGATCTGGTACTTTTGAAGAATCCTATACTCCTAGGGCTCTATGCATAAAACAGGGAATTTGACATTCCTTCGAACATTGACTTGGTGGGAAAGATCTAGGTCCACGTCTTTCAATAGTAGTAACTGATTTCCATCAAGGAATATTTATGTGAATGTCAAATTCCCTGTTTTATAAATGGAGCCCCTAGTGTCTGCTATAGCGGTGGAAAAGCATTTCTACGATCTTATAGAGTTCATAGGACCTTACTACTAATACAATATTTCCTTCAAAATGACTTCTCTCTATTCCCCTTGCCTTTATTTCCTCTTTCCTTTCTTCCAATTGATATTTTTTTATAGCTCTTAAGTTATGTGCCATGCAGTAAATTTGAACCCCTCCTAAAGGCTGGGAGATGGAGGTCAACAGCATGGTTAGAGTCATATTTGAAGCTTGCAACTGTTGTAGGATCTTACCATATTACTTGCGTACTGGTTGTTCATAGCCTACAGATATGGTATGGCAGTGTAACTTTTTGCTTTGTTCTTTAACGTTTTAGAGAGCGTTTAGATGGTCTGTTATCCTATACTTTTTTATGTAACTAAGTAAAAAAGTAAAAAATAAATATAACTCAGAAAATATGTTCTGACACCATGACCCAAAATATTGTTCAATGGCTAGGCAGTATTTAAGCAGCTGTATTTAGGTTTAACTTTAGGAGGAGGAAACATATGTCACATAAGCCATAGCTGTAACAAACACAAACAGGCATATCTAAATTTGATTAGTGAAAGAAATTTATGGGGTCTATTTTTAATATTACTTCTATAAGAATTTTGTATGAATGTGTGGGACCAAGTTATTGCGCTGTATGATTTTGTTTGTCCAAGTTTGGAAAGGCACACAACAGCTAAAACTATTTGTATGGCACTCAATCAATCTATAGACTAGCCAGTTTCATAAAGATGTGGCTTAACAAATGATTCAATTGAATCTAAGTTCAAAATGGTATATTTCCTAAAAATTCCTTAGGGCACGAATGTTAGAAACAACATTACATTGTTACTAACTGTATTGGTGTATGTAATATTTGATTTAGGGACTGATATAGGTGTTCTTCCATTCCCCTTTTTGTTTATATCTGGTGCTCATTCGAACAAAACAAGGAAAGTTGGATTGTAACTAGTGTTGGTGTTCGAATTTGGGTTGTCCTTATATTTGACCTGAATATGGCTGTTCCAATTCGGATAGACCGGACCCGAAATACACGGGATTCGACTGTAAAAATTTGGGAAAAAAATGTGTTAAAAAAAACTAACTTTTAACTAACTTTTTTTTTTACAGGTTTTCCCACAATGACATTATGATTCCCGCGGCTATGCAGCCATGGGAATCCTCCTGTCATTGCGGGATCTCCAGGCACTATAGGCGATGAATGGGGACTTGAGGAAATCTACAGTTCACCTCCATTGTGATGTCTCATGGGAAACTGAACTTCAAACCTCTGTAGCTCCACTACAATGTCCAAGCACTAAGGTGATAAATGGGGACAAGTTTCCATTCATCACCTGTAGTGCCCAGAGATCGTAGTGGAACTGTAAAGGTAATCTGCAGTTCAGCTCCATTGTGACGTCACAAAGGATACTGAACTGCAGATTACCTCTACAGTTCCACTATGATCTCTGGGCTCTACATTCTTGGATAGAGAATAGAATAGAGAATAGAGTGCCCTGTATTCTTGGATAGAGAAACTCTATCCAAGAATACATAGTAGTAGCACAGCGCGGCAACAGCAATTGCTGCTGCAGCGCTGTACTATGTGTTTCTCTAACCAACAACACATACAACTGGTAAGGGGCTGCAAGTGCAATCTGATTGCTCTTGCAGCCCTTCAAAGACCCTTAAAAAAACAAACTCTCTCACCATTGACTTTAATGGTCTTCGATTTGGCATTTGATCTCCCGGAGAAATTCTCACTATTTGATTGAATACCTGTCGAATCGAATAGTGAGCCATTACCGACCAACACTAAGTGTTACACCAGACTTACATGAGTAGGACAGAGGGGCCAGTTTCTGAAAGAAAGTTATATCAGAGTGACATTAAAGGCTCACATTAACACACACATATAGACATGCATATTTTTACACATACTCACTCTGAATGACACACACAAGAATTGGACTATGAAACTAATGAACTATTTCTAAATGACACTTTTTACATTAAATTGTATTCTATATATTATATTAATGATGTAATTAAAAGCCATTTTGTTATTCAACATATTTCAAAACGTGTCTCATCCTAAATGGAATTCATATATTAAAAAAGGTTTAACCAATGAATTACACATATTGTGACTTTTATGTGTAAACAATTATAAAAAATTCACCTGCCAATGTATTTAATTAATGTACTTGCATAAAGCCTATTTATAAATTGTTTTATTATTAGAAAAAAGAAATATAAAAACAAAGAGGAAAAAGATGGTTACTTGTTTTTGGTATCGTAATATTATTTGTCTTTTAATTAAGATAATTTATGCAATTATTAACAAAAAGCATTTGTTTGGTCAAGTGAGACAGATGAAATTGGCATCACAATAGTGTAAAACTATTTTTTACATTCACAGACCACCAATGCTAACACTTCCTCCTACTGACCACCAATACAGACAATTTTTCCATTTAATGATCAGTGACCAATACGTATTTGTTCCTTACAATCACTATGGATTCTGAGGGCATATTTTCCCACTAACAACCAATATGGCATTTTCCTCCTTCTTTATGAAGAATAACATTGTTTTATTTATTGGGGGAATAAATATTTAAGAACCAAATAAATGATTCCTGATGTTTAATTTTGAGTTTTGATGTGTGCTTTCATGAAATATCAATTTTGCATCTTTTGCATGTAGTGTAGACAGCAAGTAAGACTATGGCTGTGTTCAACCATGTCAAAGCAGAAACTGAAAATAAAAACACACCTTTAATCCCACAGATCCCTGGATGGCTCTGGTCCTTTTCTTGATGCTATCCTGCGTCGTCCTAGGATTTCTCTTCATCCTGGTGCCAGGCGCCACCATCTTTTTTCTTCTTTTCCTGACTTTTTCCTATGTCATCGTGGGCCATCAGCCTGCTAAAAGGGAGAATCAAAAAAGATGATTTAGCTGCGCGAATGCGTGAGATTGGCATCTCTTTCCCCTTAGTGGAAAAAATTCCTCTTCTGCACATGAATAGGATTGGGCATGGACAGAAGGAGCAGTCAGAGCCTCCCGGGATGTGTGACCCATGTATGTCTGGAGGCTCTGCGCTCCCATTCAGTCTTGATCGCTGCGACGGGCAGTGCTGCAAGGGTGTTGCACTTAATAATAATAATAATAATAATAATAAACAGGATTTATGTAGCGCAAACATATTACGCAGCGCTGTACATTAAAAAGGGGTTGCAAATGACAGACTAATACAGACAGTGACACAGGAGGAGAGGACCCTGCCCCGAAGAGCTTACAATCTAGTAGATATAAAGAACAATAAAATGTTTACTTTACATATAAGAGTTGTCTAGGATTAGAAAATATTTATGCAGGACAAACATTGAAAAGTGGTAATAAAGGCAGAAATTTGCAATCAAACAATATGGCCACAAACACAATAACATAAAATTAACATTGACTTCAAAATTGCAAAATAGACATTAAAACATTCAAAATAATAAAAAAAGAAGCTATTGTGCTAAAGGGTAAGCAAAGTACCAAATATAGCAACATAGATTAACTAGGATAATACACAAAACAGCAGCTCCTCCAAGAAAAGAAAGGAAAAAAAGAAAGAAAGAAAGAAAGAAAGAAAAAAGAAAAAAAGAAAGAAAAAGTAAAAAAAAAAGTAAAAAGCAAGTTAAACTACATCCTTATATATGCTCAAACTTAAGCGCACAGGTGATAGAAATTCACTTGCAATTAGCATTTGCACAGTCCGTCAAAATTGGCTGTTTGTTTTTTTTTTGCAATTGGACTTTTCATAATCATTGATCGATATGATCCTTTAGATTTGTACACCAGTAAACAGATATTCTATTAACCACCTGACCGTTAAGCCCGACCTTGGTTCGGGTCTATCGATTTTGCAAAAATCGATAGACCCGAACTTTTCTCACTACCTAATTTCCTATTACTTACCTGGTCCCCGCTGCGATGATCCAGCGTCGATCGAAAAAAAAATACTAACCTTCTCCCCACAGCTCCTCCGGAGACGTCTTCTGTCTTCTTGCTTCAGCCGGCGAGTGCAGTGACGATCACCGGGGTTTCCCGGTGACGTCTCTGCATGCGTCATATATATATATATATATATATATAATATTGAAGTATATAATTATATATGTATATGTATATATATATAAATATATATATGTACACACATGTACATATATATCTACAGAAACAAACAAGAACGTGTGTGTGCTTGTGAATTTTGTGGGAAAATCTAGTCCGATGGCAAAGCCGAGGTTTCACCAGCGGAACGTTGCAATATTTACCCCCAGGTGGCTCCTCTGATCAGGCATTGTATGCCTTTGGATAGGTGCCTATGTAGAGGAGCTGATCTCAGGTAACTTTTGCCCAACAGAAAAGAAATAAGTCATTTTAAAATATGCTTTTTTCTTAGCGCTTATAGATGTTTTAAACATTTGAACAGCACAAACATTTTTTTTTAGGGCTAAGGGTAATATGTGTGCCATTAGAAAGAATGATTTTTTTAGGGGAACAGTGACTTTTAATGCAACCTCGCCAGTGTAAAACTGCCGGGGATGCGTGGCTGCAGCAGAGAGATCATTTCTGTTCATAACTTCCACGCAAATATGCCAGCTCCTGAAATTTAGTTGGTGAATTGAGCGAAGGCTTCCGATTTTGGATCGTGAATATGAATGCGTGACCAAGCCTCCAATTTTGCTTGGTGAATTAGGGCAATGAGTCTACACTAAAGAGGATGATGCAATCCAGAATCCACAATCCTGGGAGTGCTATGTATCCCATATGGGCAGCACAGTGGCTCACTGGTTAGCATTCTGCCATTTGCAGCACTGGGTCCCAGGTACAAATCTCGGCATAGACAATATCTGCATGGGGTTTGCAGGTTCTCCTCATGTTTGCATGGGCTTCCTGCGCCTACTCCAGTTTCCTCCCACATCTCAAAAACGTGTAGTTAGGTTAATTGGCATCCCCCAAAATTTACTTTAGACTGTGTTAATGACATATGACTATGGTAGAAGCATTAGATTGCAAGCCCCTTAGAGGGACAGCTATTGATATGACTATAAACTTTGTACAGGGCTGCGTAAAATGTTGGCGTTATATGAGTACTGTGTAATAATAAATAATATTTATCTCTGAGCTGTAGCAATTTTAACATTTTTTGACCCCTTATGTAATGTCTGTAAGCCCCACGCAGTGTTACCATTGGCTCCCAAAGTATGGTATGTTGTAGATGCATTGTGGAATGTGCACTAACAACATGGCTATTAACATATCAGGTTATTGTTCAAAGTTTCATCAGGTGACATTTATAACAATTGTAAAACTAATTAGATTTGATTTACTGAAAAAGGTAAGCTATTCCTATAGAAAAATGAATTATCCCCCACAAGGGAAAGTTGAATTAGCTAAGTAAATGAAATGAAGCTCTGCCGACTTCAACTGCTATATTGCATGAAAACAAAGTTTCTATTTGTTTTTTTGTTTCTTGCACATGATTGGGTATTTTTGGCAAAGTGAATTTTCCCTGCACTCACTAAAGCTACGTACACACGGCAGATTTTTATCACCCGATAATCGGCATCGGCCAAATATCGGGCGAAAATCTGCAGTGTGTACAGTCGGTGTCGTCCATCGTCCGAACGACCCTTGTAGAGTGATATTCCACCTTGGTAAGTAAAAAGCTTATGTTCCTTTAGTAAATCATCCCAATTGTGTGCAGGAACCTGCATTTCCAACAGAAAAAAACATTGGATCAAAGATAAAGGGGGCTCAACTCTAATATGAAGACCAGAGAAGGAAATAGAACAAGCTTACTAGTGATTTGAAGTAGATCTTTAAAAAAAAAAAATGTCATCTACCAGATTCCATTTTGTCCCATACCATGACTGATTTCTTCTTCTTTTGGGAGCAGGTAAATGAGTGGGCATCACCATCTTCTTCCTTCTTCTGCTGACGTTACTTGATGTCATAGTGCTTAAGTGCAAGATTGGGTGATGTTTTTACCTGCATTAATGGCATTTTCTTAACTTTGTGGGGAAAGCCCCTTCTGCAAGCCCTAATCCCCTTGGTATACATGACATATGTATCCCAGGAGTCTCTGGGTTTCCCAGTCAGTCTTTACTGCCACGATGGGCATTGGAAAGGGGCCCTACCCTTCAAACTAGAAAATAAAGTTTAAAATAATTTTCTAAAAGACATTTTTCATTACATATAAAAGTTATCTATCTTTTAATGTAATGTTACAATGCCATATTAGGTCTGCTTTAAAGCAGAATCTGTACAGGAGCTCTCCACATCATTTGACAGGAAAACAGAAAATGTTCTTCTTCTTATTCCAAACAAAGTAATGTTTTAAATACAAATCAAAAACAAGTAATAAATCCACTACCGTTTGCATCCAGGATTCTTGTACAGATGTAATTGCATTTCCTGTTGATAATGTTCCATGGCATAAACTGCTTTGTTCCAAAATCAGAAGAGTAGTGTACACGGCGACCAAGTTGACCTAACTTTATATTTTTATCACATCAATGTAGATTAGCGTTGAAGTCTTCTTCAATTTGTAAATTTAAAAAATGATGGGAAGTTGAGCAGTTAAAATAAATTGCAAATATATGTTCCAACACAATGTCATTAGGACGCTTACCAGGGCTAATTTAGGTAGCTCTTCAAATGCGGTATATGTTTTGTTAGTGTTGAAAATACAAGACTTCCATGAAATGATGCCTTTATCCTTGATGCTAGCAGAATGTGAACTATGGAACCAGCTGGTAAAAGTTTTATCATGATCACCTCGAGGTTGTTTTGTTAAACATCTTCAACATTTTAACATCTTTCACATTTTCTAAGAAGTGTTTCCTGAATTGTATCATTCAGCTCTGGTTTTATCAAAATAATGTACTCAATGCATATATCATTTTCAGATGCTAACTTTTTCAACTCTTGACTCTGTTTCTCTCCAGAATCATTATTTGCACCAATAATACCAATCCATGTCCAGCCAAAATGTTTCAGCAGCTTGGCAATCCCCAGGTACTGGGTTTGATCATTTGGGAGAGTTTGGAAGAAGGATGGAAAAATGTGTTTATTGCCTAAATAACTCTAGTGAGTGAGGGTTGAATGCTCTCTATAGGGGAGCTGAGGTGGGAGAACAACCCATCCTAATGTATCCCCTAACCATATCATCTATTCACATAGATAAATTTGATCTGATTTGGACTGATCGACTGCTAGTGTTAGTTCCGTTAGTTTTCATGTAAAGGCTCATTATAACTAGAACTGACACATTAAACAATAATGTTTTCACTTGTACATATCCATTATTATTTAGGATTTGATGAATATGTAAAGAACTATCTGAAGTCTGATCTCCAATAACACCTGCAAGTATGCCAAGATTCCAACATGAATAGTTAGGAATTGTGTTGTCTGAACCAGATAAAATCTCGATGACACTTTCCGCAGCCTTATTTGCATTGTTTGTTTGGTGTGTTGTTTATTTCTTCAATGGCAAAGATGAACGTCAAGATATATCTATAAAGAAGTGGCAGAGGTCTGTGAAAAAATAAAATAAAATATAGAAGATATATATTGAATAATAAATAACAAAGTAAGTAATAAATAACACAACTTTGCACTTGTTGAGCGTAAATGAATGCTCAAATGTTGGGTTCTGATGGAGGTTTGACAAAATGATAATAGTAATAAAAATACATTTATTATATATCTGTATGTATGCATCCACACATATCCATTCTACAGAGAATTATGTCCTCCATAATTCATGGATTAAAGAATCAGTTGAGACTCAACAGAAAAGCATGTCTAATAATTCTATGATAATTGTTCAGACGTTTAGCTATATTTTGCAAGACAAACCCAACTCTAGGTATAGAAATTAATTTTTGGCTCAAGGTTTTACTGAAAGACATGTTTGATTAACTATTTTTGTTTGCATGTAAGTAGGGTGTTACTTTTACAACCCCAAAAAGATGAAACTTTTTGGGGTTATTTCAAGATATTAAACTTTAAAACACGGCCTTGTTAGCACTTCTGTGAAAGTGTTCAGATTTCCAAATTATGAGTTCATTTCCAGGCGCTTCTTTGCTGGAAAACCAGGTGCAAGTGTAGTGGCAGTGCCTTACTTTTATTACTTTTGGGACTTTTGTGCATAGGAAATTGAGGCAAGGAATGTGTGTGCCTCCCTACTAGCTATACACAATCCTTTGGAATCTGGTTTACCAAGGAAGGAAATGGGAAAAAGGTAGCTCTTTGGTTTGGTGAAACCATATCTCTGACTGCCTCCAATAGTGAAAGGGCCATCGTTAGGACAGATGGTCTGATTCGCACAATATAGTCCCAGTGTTGTGAGTTATCTGTGGCAGGGAAATTATTAGGAGTTCAGTTCCAGGCGCTCCTTTGCTGGAAAACTAGGTGAAAGTGTAGTGCTAGTGCCTTACCTTTATTACTTTTGGGACCTTTGTGCATGGAAAATGGAGGCAAGAAATGTGTGTGCCTCCCTTCTAGCCATACACAATCCTTTGGAATCTGGTTTACCAAGGAAGGAAATGGGCAAAAAGTAGACCTTTTTTTTGGTGAAACCATATATCTGACTGCCTCCAATAGTGAAAGGGCCATTGTTAGGACAGATGGTCTCTTTTCCATAACATGGTCCCAATGTTGTGAGGGCCTGTGGCGGGCAAATTATTGGAATCTGGAACTACTCTGGACCCGATTATGTCCAAACAGAAGATCCAATGATAATCTATTTAGTGTCAATACTCCCTACTGAAGGGAATGGCAGCAGCTAATCCAGAAGTCTATGAACATGCTTTAAATACTTTCAATAAACTTACAACACATTTTAGAAAGTCATTGCATTTAATTTCACTTTCAATCAATTTTTCATAGCAAAACTGAAACTGAATGCACATAATATAACTGGGTATTAGGTAATTTAAGGATTGACACCAGAGACTGTTGATCCAGGCAATACCTGATTACCTTTTGGAATCAAGAAGCAATTTGTTCTCTGTTGGAGTAATTTGCTTTAGGTCTATCTAGAAAGGTTTTTTAAATTGTTTATTTCCTTTTTGGTTGAACTAGATGGACCTTTTGCAATTTGATGTACAAGGTAATAACAAGCACATATAGTGACAATCAAAAAATGGCAAAATCTAGTGATGAAAATTTCAATACATAAATGGGATTTTACCATGTGGGTTAACCAAACACATTGACTGACCAAGTGCCTGAATGGTGACATGGTCAGTCTAGAGGCTTGCCAGTCTTTCTGACAAAAAAATAAATAAGATTTGTTGAACTGAAAACCAGAATAGATATTAACCACCTGGGCGTTACACTGATGTCTAGATTTCTGTACCAAAAGAGTTACACTGTTTTTAATGACATTTTTTTTTTTAAATTGTAGACCTGTAAGTTACAGAAATATGTCCGAACAAGGGTCTAGTAGATATCCTGAATATAAAAAAAAGTTTGAAACACGCAATCATGTAAAAAAAAAATTGTACTTTTAACCACCTGACCGATAAGCCCGACCTTGGTACGGGCTAAAAAAAGTTACTATTTTCGAGAACCCCGAACTTTTCTCCCTATATTAAAATCATCAAGTGGTTATCGAAAATAGTAATTTTTTTTAGCCCGTACCAAGGTCGGGCTTATTCAAAAATGTACTTTTATTTTTATTTCATGTTGTGTGGTGTTTTTGTACTGTAAAAACCATTTAAAAGCAGATTACATTGTAATCTGCTTTAAAATTTCCCTCCCTGACACACCCCCATACATCACCAATCACATCACCCAGAAGATGACTCCTCCTCCGAGTGATGTGAGGGGGGGATTTCCCTGCCCTGCTCACAGAGACAGAGACGCTGCTGCTGCTGCTCGCATCTCCAGAGAGATGCACAGCACAATGTAGGATTTCTGCATTGTGCTTCACATCTCACTGCAGATGCCAGCAGCAATAGCAAATCTTTTATTGCTGCTAAAGGAGCTGCGGGAACCGGGTAAGTATTTGCTTTCAGTTGTAATCCGATTGTCATACAATGTATGACGATCGGATTGCAATATAACATTTGTTTACATTTAACCACCTGGTGAGAAAAGTTCGGGTTTAACACTTTTTGCAAAAGTTTTTACCCCGAACATGGTCGGGCTTAATGGCCAGTTGGTTAACAATCATGCAATGCTGTATAAGTGTACATTACAAATAAATCACTACAGCCTACTACATAATACACAGTTATACACTTTATCATAAAATCTACCAGTGCTTCATACTATATTAATCAAAATTTTTATCAAATACAGTATACCCACAACATGTAAATTGTACATAAAAATACTGCAAAGGTACATCAAGTACTTACATGGCACAAAGGTAATTGTTGCACCTCAAGAATGTTTATAGATAATATTAGATATATGTGGATAGATATAGATGTATATATATATGTATATATAATGTATATGTGTGGGGATGTTGGTGATCTGTTTCTATTTGTCAGACCACCTAGGGTTTCCACGGAGTTCCAGTGACACTAGGGACATTAGACAAACAGATTCAGTTCCCATAATAATAAAGCAGAGTCAGCAGGAGTTGGATGAATAGCTGGACAGATGGGTGGGGGTGATTGCCCATCCAGATCTTTTGGTGCAACCAAAAATTAGATGACCCCGCCTGGTTTTACCTCCAGCTTCATATATCAACTTAGCTAGGAGGCCTAGTAAATTCCTGAAGTTATAGTGACCAGTCCCAGTCTAGGGGGGTGCATCAACCAATAGTCATCTTACAGACCACATCTAGTAACCAATCCAAGAGCCCAAAGGATACCTAATGGGAATTACCTATATAAAAATGGGAACTGAGAGAATTTAGCTCTCTTGCTTGCTCTCTTTGTCTCCTGAGGGTCTCCTTAGATAAGCTGGTATGGAGTCCTCTTCTGAAGGAAGTAGGCTCCTGATGTACTCAATAACCTCTTAGCAGGTAGCTATAAGATATTGCTGATTGTAGTCTTATGGGTGTCTATAGTAGTATTGCATTACTTAGCCATTTTGTAATTACTGTTTTGTGTACTAACCATAGTTAGATTATTACATAATTATTACATTATTATTTTTATGCAGATAAATATTCAAAATCAACAGTAATTGTCATAGTTATATTGATAAACAGTAAATATTCCCCCCAATGCTTGATGTCCCCATGTTGGAAATATCCTGTATTAAATACAGATTGTCTTTTCCTAATAACACTCTAAGGTCCTGGTCTGAAAAAGTAAACCATATCAAAACATTTTATCAAGTATTAAACAGTATCAAACATGAATTATAGCCGATATCCTTCCATAAATCTCCTTGTCTTATCCATATAAATATAAAGTAATAAATGGTATATATGTAATTCGTCTATCAGTGCATGTGCACTACAAGCTGCTAGGCAGTGTGTAAGAACACTGGATGAAATAAACTTCGTTTAAGGTGTTGGAGAAATACAAGAGATGGTATTTTATTTAGATTGTTTCTGTATACATGTACAATGTAATACATTATATTTTTATTTCCTGTTTGTTTGAACTTTTATGGCTTTGTCAAACTAAGAAATTATTTTTTCACGTTCCTGTAACATAATAAATATGACAAGACCTTTGATTCTAAAGACCCATACAATAAAGACATTTAAGAGTTTATTTATAAAGATATGTAGTCTGCATGCCATGGTAGATAATCTTCCAGGTGTTTGTATTTTCAAAGGCAGTGACCTATTTTTCATGAGCTGGAAGTCAGATTTATTTTTTTTATTAAAAGAGCACTTAAATAAGACATATCACCAATGTTTAACTTACATAACAGAATAGACAACCCTTTAATGTAAAGTTATATCTACTTTTTTTATTTCTTTAAAAAAAGAGTTAAGCCCCCTTCACTTCTGTATTTACCACCACGATATTTACACCAATGTAACACATCCCTGGAGGCTTCTGGCTGCTTTTTCCTCTAATGGGGAAAAAATGCCACTCATACACATGTGCAGTGGATGTGGCACTCAAAGTGGCTTTCCCATTCACATCAGGGTATGTCAGGCTATGAAAGAAGACGGAGAAAGAAGGTAGCACCTGTGCTTACTCCATGCCAAAACGAAGTTAAAGTACAGGACAGCACGGGACCCAAACGATGACAGCATCGTATGGATTGAGAACTCTACAGAAGTAAAGTTGAGTGTGATTTATTTAGTTTAATTCCACTTAAAAGCCCAACGCCCAATATTTTTTTTTTTAATTGGTAAGTCTTAAAGTGCCATTTGCATATCTTCATCTCTAATTCTGTTTGTCCTATATTTTTTTAGTTGACACCAAAACATAAAAAGCGGCATCTTCAAATAGTACCTATGTTTTGGTAACAGCTATTTAAAAGGGGAATGTCCCCTCCTTTAAAAAACTTTCTCTGTGTTTTCAAAAGAAGAAATTTGGTAAGTAGCCGCTGGATAAAGAGCTGATTTGACTTTGATTGAGAAACAAATTGAGACCATGTGATTTCATTTTTTCCCTTTTTGAAAATTGTTCTAAATAAATACAGCATGGATGTATTTATTCACATGCATTTTTTTGGCTTTGATGTAGTTTTTTTAGCAGTCCTTAGTAGGTAATTTTCTGTTTCCTTGTTGGATCACACTTTCCAACCAGCCATGGAGCTTTGCTCTCCCTAATATTAAACTGTATTTATCTGAAGTCTTTTAAGGAGTAATGGGCCTTGATCCCTATATTTTTATTTTTTATACCTGCAATTTAAAATAAAATGACATGTAATCCTGATTTAAACCTAGGATGCTGGTAAAAGCATTTCACTGGACCTACCGGGCTATTAGGGCTTGTAAATGTGTTGGAATGTTATAAAGAGTCTGACTCCTACTTCAGATACTAGTTAGTTGCTGTACCTGGACTTTTGTGTCCCTTTTTTTAATGTGTCATCGTTAATCATTAAAAGCAAAAGACTGAAAGGAACACAATGCTGCGGAATCCAAAAGTTTACTGCCTGGGGGAGGATTTCATTTCAGTGAAATTTTTTCTAACTTTTTGTTGCGTTTGTGTAACAGGAAGTTTATTATACCCAACAGAACAAAAAGAAAAAAAACAACAACAACATGGTTTTAACCATTTTCATATGCATGTATAAAATGAATCATATTGACCTACAATTGATATGTGAGAACATTACACAAAGGTATCAAAGAAATAAAAGTTAATTCTAATTTTTAAATTACGAATGGAACAGTTATATCAATGAGCGAGCTTTAATATAACATTTTTGACATTTAAATCTGGTCTCATCAAAATTATATAGCATTTGGGAAAGAATATGCAGCCCAGAATTCCAATGCTTGAAGAAATTATGGCAAATATCTCTACAAGCACAGTGTTTTTCCCTGTAACACTCAGATAAGCTGGGATAAAACCGATCCAGACATTACAGAACACCAACATGCTGAAGGTGATATGTTTGGTCTCATTGAAACTATCTGGTAAATTTCTGGCCAGGAAAGCCACAATGAAAGTCACAGCTGCTAGAAGTCCCATGTAACCCAGCAGTATGGAAAATGCCAATAGAGATCCTTCATTGCACTGAATAATAATTTTGTCCACATTGTTATTATTTTCTGGAAATGGAGGTGAAGTAGTTAACCAAATTAGGCCAATTAAGACCTGGATACATGAACAAAAAAAGACAACTGAGTTGGTGATTTTTAGTCCAACAATTTTTGTCCAAGAAGTTCCAGGCTTAGTGGCTTTGAAAGCTGAATATACCATTAAAGTCTTGGCCAGAATAGAAGACACAGCCACCGAGCAGATGATGCCATATGAAGTGTGACGTAGCATGCAGGTTACATGTACTGGATGACCTATGAACAAAGGCACACAGAGGAAACTCAACATAATGGAGACCAGTAACAGGATACTCAAGTTCTGGTTGCTAGCTTTGATGACTGGAGTGTCTCGGTATACAATAAACATGCTCAGGATAACTGAGGTTTTCACAAAAAATAGTGCAGAGATAACTGATACAACAATGGAAATTAAATCATCCTTGTAAGAAAGAAACTCAGTTGGTTTTGGAACACACTGGATGTTATCTTTTGTCCATTGGTCTTCTGCACATTTCACACATGATCCCCTATCTTCCAAAAGGAAAATAAAAATTATTAAACATACAACCAAACTGAATATATATATATATATATATTTCCTGGTATGAAACTGAACAGATAGCAAAACAGACAGCTCCCATGTATTAGATTAGAAATAAACTTACAAAGGTTTGAAGTCTAACATTGGTGAGAACCATGACTGTCTTTTACGGTTGTATTTATTATTGGTCTGGCAGTTTTAGCCATGATTCTGCCATTTTTCCATTTGATACATAGTTAATGTATATCATCCACAATGAGCCATAGTTTTATTATGGATTACATTGAGGACTGTGCAGGGTTTAAAACAGTTCTGAACAAAAAAAATTAGCTAAATTGAGATTGGTCATGAGCAAAAGGAGCTCGAAGCCTCCTAGAATATGTGATGCATTTATCCCGGGAAGCTCAGCTCTCCCACTTAGTTTGTACCACCACAGCAGTTCAGGTGTCTCCCAAGTGTGGGATTGAATTGTAATGGCCAAGGACTTTGGAGTACAGTGTGGCAGAAAACCAATAACATCAGTGTTTTTGCAGATCTCAGGATAGTGTGGTTGATACTGTTATTGTTTTCAGGACCTGCATGGATCCTATTGGATGTTATATTACCTGATGTTTTATTTTCCCTATGTATGATGGTTATTATGTTATGTTATGGCCATTTTGAATCACATAATGTTTTTTTTTCCTTCTGTTGTTGGGGATATGATAGTTGGTGGTTGGGAAATTTTGGCTAAGCAACAATTATTGAGTTTACAAACCTCTGAACTACCTCATCCACATAGTTTTTTTTTATTCTGGGCTGGACACTGTATTTACAATTGTGATACAGAAGTTGCTCTTGTGTACACAATGCAAACTTTATTATTTTCTACAGTAACATTGTAACAATCACCCTACCGGCAGCTGCCGTGGGATTACCTACGGTGTGTAATATAAGCGACACACCTAATCCTAGTAATACTGGGCAGTTCACTGGAAGGTGCCGCCATGTTGTGACCCCCAGGGTTATCCCACCAGAGGACTGACCAGGGGTAGAGGTAGGCTTCTGTGTAGAGACATTGGGCCTGATTTATTAAAGCTCTCCAAGGCTGCAGAAAACACACTTTCATCAGTGTACATGGGTATCTAGCAAATCAGAAATGGATTTCTTAAAAGTAATTTGCTATTTGTTAGCAAATATTTTTAATCCCGAACCAGATCCATTCCTGGTTTGCTGGAGAACCCAGATTCACTGATGAAAGTGTATCTTTTCCAGGCTTGGAGAGCTTTAGTATATCAGACCCAGTGGAAGAGTCAGGCGTAGTCATGAAATGCACTACAGACAAGGCAGCATCGGTAATCAGGCAGAAGGTCAGGGCAAGGTATGGGCTAGGCACACACTAGGTAGACTCCGAAATGCTAAAGAGCTGGTGCAAAGTTGCTAAATCTGGTGCAAAGCACCAAGCATTTGAACAGGTGAGGCTAATATAGCCTCTGCTTCTTTAAGATGACCCCAGCTTTCAAGTTGGCTTTTACTCAGCTGAGGCCCACAGCTGCATATGCCCCTGCAATGCATGTGAGCACACAGCACACTAAGTGCAGGTGCGGAGAAGAGTGGCAAAGGACCCAAACACATGGGCTTTAGTGAGCCACCATGGATTAACATCTGAAGAACCAGCCACATACACAGCAAAATATTTCACCTGTCATATTAGATATTTCTCCATCTGAACATTGAATACAATCAAAGCAACAATGATGAATTCCCGTCTTCATGAATCTTCTATAACCTTTAGGGCACTCTTCAGAACATCTAGAAACAGGAACCTAAAAAGATACAATGATTTAGGGTTTTGGAAATGGTTGTGACAATTTAATGTTGGTATTAAACGTGAGGCTACTTATGAGTACTCATCTTGGTCTAATGTATTCTTTGCCATAAGCCTAAAACTAGATACATTACAAAATTATACCACAGATAACCTGAGAATATAGATCCTCCTAGGATTATATTGAAAGATAATGGTCAAACGTCCGAAGGCAAAAAAAAATCAGAAAGTAATTGATGGTCCATGGCTCACAATAATATATCATTTTTAGGAACCCTTTAGACCCTGTTTCCCAAAACATGCACATTGGTAGCATGCACATTTTATGCTATTTCCATTTTCCTTGCTATTTTTTATGCTATTTTCCATGTTCACCTTTCAGTAATGTCAGCATTGTGTACTAACCAAACCGTGCTTCCACTGCACTATTGATTTGTTTAGCTTGAGTTCATCATTTGATGTATTATAATATCCAAACAGCTTGAATTGTATGGTATTATGGGTTAGAGCTGTATATGAATGCAGGGCATATAATGTAGTCATTTCTCCTTTCTCATTGAAATAGATTTGTTCCCCAGTAGGATCTTGAAAATGGACTCTTCGTAAAAAGTACTACAAGAAGGAACACATTGTTGAGAATATTCTGGTTAAACAATTTTGGTGTAGATTAGGCAGACCTTGCACACAATTAATAAGTCAATTTATTTAATAGTGGATCACCACTGCATGCAAAATGCCACATACAAAATGCCCCACTTGAGGATTTAGGACCCTCAGCATTGTTAGGACCTCATGTCACAAGAAGGATCATGACATCACCTTCCCCTTCACACCACATATGGAAACCAGGTATAAGATAAATTTATAATAACTTTACCCACCAATACTTTAAATAAGTTACTAAAGATGCATGATTTACAAACATTTTATATGTCTCCATTGAACTGTAAAATGCATGAAGCTGAGACATAAGGAAGTTCCCAAAAGCTTGCTTCTTATTAACTTAGGATAACCAATAAATCATCAAGTAAGATCATTCAGCAAAAATAAGGCAAAAATTTGCATTCAGAATATCTGAACTGAAGTTTACTTTGTCAACCACTTAGTTGGCAAGGTAAACATCTGTTCGCACCTTTAAATATGGGCTGTAAGTGGCCAGTGTTAAATCTGCCAGGTAGTTGTCAGGTATGTTAATGATGCTTTATGGGACATACACTAACAACATGACCATAGCATATTACTAGGGGACATCAGTGACATTTTTCTTAACCATGTTAAATAAAATCAATACATTTTTATTTGTGAAAAGATATTAACAACGAAAAGATCTACATAAAAAAACAATAATTATTCTGCGTTTCCTAACTTAGGCGGTATTAGCTAGTGTGGCTCAGGGTAAAAAAAGTGGTAACCCCTAGCCACACTCATGGTAGCTAAAAACAAAAAAAAAAACGCATTTACATTGTCCCATTGGGTCCTCTTGCATCCAGCCCGATGGATCTCATCCTGGGGTGGCCTCCTCTTCTTTGGATCTTCAGCCAGTGAGTGCAGTGACATTCCCTGGGGTTTCCCGGAGACGTTGGTGCATGCGTTGGTGTGCGGAAGGCGCGGCGGGAAATTCAAATAATTTTGCATTGGATTCAATAATAAATACCTGTATTGAATCCAATACAAAAATAATCCTTATATAATATATATATATATATATATATATATATATATATATATATACATGTGTCATGACACAGCACAGGGACGAGGAGCTCCTCAAAGGGGCAGAGTCTATTTAGTCTCAGCAGTAATGGAGGCTGGCATGGTTACTTTGTAAAAGTTACCTTGTTACTCTGGATTGTGCCTCTTGTATTTCCTGACCTGAGCCATACCTAGACTCTGATTACGTTTGCTTGCCGTCTGCCCTGACTCGTGCCTGGACTCTGACTAGGTTTGCTTGTTGCCTGCCCTGACCTGTGCCTGGACTCTAACTAAGCTTGTTTGCTGCTTGCCAAGACATGTACCTAGAATCCTCCCCTTTGGCAGCTCCTGCTTTCCTCCTCAGGTAGGTTGACCAAAGGTCACGAACTGGTGACCCCCAGCAGTAAACAGCCCAGTGGCCTCAAGGCTACTGGCCCATCATCCCTTGCGGGGTACCCTAATGAAGACCTGGTGTCACTTAGACTCCGTGCCTTGGATGATCCCGTGCTATCTGCGTGGGGTGACCCTGACACCCTAGAATTGCGGGGTACCCTAATGAAGACCTGGTGTCACTTAGACTCCGTGCCTTGGATGATCCCGTGCTATCTGCGTGGGGTGACCCTGACACCCTAGAAGACTAGGGAAAGAAATGAAACATGCATACTAAAGACATAACACATGAGCCCTTCATAACTTTTGACAGGAAACAGAAAGTTCTCTTTTTTATACAGATATATGTAATGTAATGTAAATGTAAAGTATCCACAAATGATGTATTCAACAAATGTAAACCTGGAAAATTGTAATAGTTCTGCAACCTTTTGCATCCACTTGCAGCGTCCTCTTTCAGGATTCTTGTACAGATACAATTGCATTTCCTTTAGATAATGTGCCATGGCATAAACTGCCTTGTACACTTGGTATGTCATTCCAAAATCAGAAGTGTAGTGTGCATGACGACCAAGTTGACTTAACTTTATATTTTTATCACATTGATGAAGTTTAATGTCCAAGCAATCTTCGATATATAAATTTAACAAATGATGGGAAGTTGAGCAGTTAAAATAAATTGCAAGTATATGTTCCAATACAATGTCATTGGGACGCTTACCAGGTGTAGTTTCATCTAAGTAGCTCTTCAAATGCGGTATCTGTTTTGTAACCGGTGAAAATACAAGACTTCCATGAAATGATGACTTTATCCTCGATGCTAGCAAAATGTGAACTATGGGACCAGCTGGTACAATAAAAGTTTTATCATGATCACCTCCACATGCCTGAGCAATAAATCGAATTGTGGAGAATGTTTGGAAACAAAGTACAACAATTTTTGAGGTTGATTTGTTAAACATTTTTATTTTCCTTTGAAGTGTTTCCTGAATTTCATCATTCAGCTCTGGTTTTATCAAAATAATGTACTCAATGCATATTTCATTTTCAGATGCTAACTTTTTCAACTCTTGACTCTGTTTCTCTCCAGAATCATTATTTGCACCAATAATACCAATCCATGTCCAGCCAAAAAATTTCAGCAGCTTGGCAATCCCCAGGTACTGGGTTTGATCACTGGGGAGAGTTTGGAAGAAGGATGGAAAAATGTGTTTATTGCCTAAAATAGGATCTGTTGCTCCATAGCTGATCTAAATATTGCAATAACAAATCTGGGGTTTAGTAATAGAGATGCATCAAAAAAATGTACATTTTAACAGTAGGCAAAAAAAAAAAACATTTGTGTATTGCAAGCAAGATCGGACTAGCCCACTGGGAGATTGGAGGAGCCCAGTCTAAATTTGTTTTAGTGCCCTCCGGTGGGCCCCTAGTCATTGCTACCTTACAAAAAAATCTGTTCTGCTGGCCCTCCTGAGTTCCAAGTTCAACCTTGACTGCAAGAATTATATAGGGAACATTGACATTTTATCTGCAATATCTTTCTACCGAACATGATTGGTATTATTGTTTTAATGACCCTCTAAGGCCACTAGGGAATTTATGTGCAATAATGTGGCACACCCCTAATATCCACTATCATTATAATTTGCAGTTGCATATTGAACTATTCACTCTGACCATTGAGGGTTGAAAGTTCTCTATAGGGCATTGGTCCCCAACATTTTGGTTGTCACAGACCACTAATTTTATGGACTCTGGACTGTGCATGCTTAGGGAGCCACGTGTCACTCATCCCTCCAGAGTGACGTCATGATGCCAGAACCCACCCACTCCAGAAACACAACCCACACACCACCTTGAGTCTGAGATGTGGACATTGTCAGTGCCTTCCCAAGCGGGGTCCTTCTCTGACCTCACTAGGGGTGCACTGACCAGAGCTGCGGCCCACCATGAGTTGGGGACCTCTGCTATAGAGAAGCTGGGGTGGAAGGGTGCTCTTTTGCAATGAATCCCCTTACCATATCATCCCTTCACAGGTCAGTTTGCTTTGAATTGGATTGTTTAGCTGCCAGGGCTTTGCTGATCTAACAAGCTCATCACAACTAGAACTGACAAATAAACTGATAATGTTTTACCTGTACATATCCATAAATATTTAAAATTTGAATTATATGTAAAGAACTATCTGAGGTTTGATCTCCTATAACACCTGCAAGTTTGCCATGATTCGAGCATGAATAGTTAGGAATTGTGTTATCAGACCCAGATAAGATCTCCAGGACACTTTCCACAGCCTTATTCGCATTATTACAAGAATCAAACAAATGGTATCCCAAAGTCAAGTTGGGTAAAATATTTGGAGTGTTGTTTATTTCGTCAATAGCAAATATAAAAGTCAAAATATATCTATAGAGACGTGGCAGAGGTCTGTGAATAAAAAGAAAAACTTAATATTACGTGTGAATATAAATACTGAACAGATAACACAACTGTGCACTTGTTACAGTTTATGATGTTGAATTCTAATGGCATATGCAGAAAGAAATTCATTGTAACACCTCTTACAGGTTTGTGTTAATGATAATAATGATAATTTTCAAGTCAGGTGGTATTATCTACCAATTTTTTACACACCTATTATACGTCCAATCTACAGAAGATTATCTCAACCATAAATTAAAACGCGTAGATTTCAGAATCACATGAACCTCTTTACATAGGACAGATAGCATGTCTACTAATACTATCATGAAAGTTTGCTTTTTTCTTTTTTTTGTAACAAAAACACAGCTCCAGGTGTATAGAGTTGGTCCGACTGAATAAAGTTCAGTTGGAGTGGCTTCCGTTTTATGAGTTTTGATTATAAAGTTTCAATTTATTTGATCATTTTCAGATGCTAACTTTTTCAACTCTTGACTCTGTTTCTCTCCAGAATCATTATTTGCACCAATAATACCAATCCATGTCCAGCCAAAAAATTTCAGCAGCTTGGCAATCCCCAGGTACTGGGTTTGATCACTGGGGAGAGTTTGGAAGAAGGATGGAAAAATGTGTTTATTGCCTAAAATAGGATCTGTTGCTCCATAGCTGATCTAAATATTGCAATAACAAATCTGGGGTTTAGTAATAGAGATGCATCAAAAAAATGTACATTTTAACAGTAGGCAAAAAAAAAAAACATTTGTGTATTGCAAGCAAGATCGGACTAGCCCACTGGGAGATTGGAGGAGCCCAGTCTAAATTTGTTTTAGTGCCCTCCGGTGGGCCCCTAGTCATTGCTACCTTACAAAAAAATCTGTTCTGCTGGCCCTCCTGAGTTCCAAGTTCAACCTTGACTGCAAGAATTATATAGGGAACATTGACATTTTATCTGCAATATCTTTCTACCGAACATGATTGGTATTATTGTTTTAATGACCCTCTAAGGCCACTAGGGAATTTATGTGCAATAATGTGGCACACCCCTAATATCCACTATCATTATAATTTGCAGTTGCATATTGAACTATTCACTCTGACCATTGAGGGTTGAAAGTTCTCTATAGGGCATTGGTCCCCAACATTTTGGTTGTCACAGACCACTAATTTTATGGACTCTGGACTGTGCATGCTTAGGGAGCCACGTGTCACTCATCCCTCCAGAGTGACGTCATGATGCCAGAACCCACCCACTCCAGAAACACAACCCACACACCACCTTGAGTCTGAGATGTGGACATTGTCAGTGCCTTCCCAAGCGGGGTCCTTCTCTGACCTCACTAGGGGTGCACTGACCAGAGCTGCGGCCCACCATGAGTTGGGGACCTCTGCTATAGAGAAGCTGGGGTGGAAGGGTGCTCTTTTGCAATGAATCCCCTTACCATATCATCCCTTCACAGGTCAGTTTGCTTTGAATTGGATTGTTTAGCTGCCAGGGCTTTGCTGATCTAACAAGCTCATCACAACTAGAACTGACAAATAAACTGATAATGTTTTACCTGTACATATCCATAAATATTTAAAATTTGAATTATATGTAAAGAACTATCTGAGGTTTGATCTCCTATAACACCTGCAAGTTTGCCATGATTCGAGCATGAATAGTTAGGAATTGTGTTATCAGAACCAGATAAGATCTCCAGGACACTTTCCACAGCCTTATTCGCATTATTACAAGAATCAAACAAATGGTATCCCAAAGTCAAGTTGGGTAAAATATTTGGAGTGTTGTTTATTTCGTCAATAGCAAATATAAAAGTCAAAATATATCTATAGAGACGTGGCAGAGGTCTGTGAATAAAAAGAAAAACTTAATATTACGTGTGAATATAAATACTGAACAGATAACACAACTGTGCACTTGTTACAGTTTATGATGTTGAATTCTAATGGCATATGCAGAAAGAAATTAATTGTAACACCTCTTACAGGTTTGTGGTAATGATAATAATGATAATTTTCAAGTCAGGTGGTATTATCTACCATTTTTTTACACACCTATTATACGTCCAATCTACAGAAGATTATCTCAACCATAAATTAAAATGCGTAGATTTCAGAATCACATGAACCTCTTTACATAGGACAGATAGCATGTCTACTAATACTATCATGAAAGTTTGCTTTTTTCTTTTTTTTGTAACAAAAACACAGCTCCAGGTGTATAGAGTTGGTCCGACTGAATAAAGTTCAGTTGGAGTGGCTTCCGTTTTATGAGTTTTGATTATAAAGTTTCAATTTATTTGATTTCCTGAGCTGTATTTCCTTTTCCTGTGATGTATGTTCTCATCTGGTATATGTGGTTTCCTGTGATGAATTTCCTGTTTCTTGCCTATGGCATGAAGAAAGTATGCCTTCATTTAATTCTAAGGTTTTACATATAAGGGCATATGAAAAAAAGCATCTGGAACCTCAGGTGTAAAACAGAACAGATTTAAAAAATGAAGCCAAAATGGAGAAGCTATTTGTTAAAACCATCATTAAAAAGTTTGTAGAACCACTTTAATAAGTTGAAATAATCAGTTTCAGTGTGACTGTAGGAGTTTTGGCCCATTCTACTTTTACATTATTATTCAGCTCAATGAGGTTTGCAGGCATTTATTTATGCACATCTCTCGTTTGGGTCCCCATTTTATTGGCATTAAGATCTGCAATTACTGTGCCATTATTGTCCTGTTGAAAGACCCAATTTCAGCCAAGCTTTAGCTGTCAAAGAAATAGCCCCACATTTTACTACATATACTTTGCTTTACAAATGAGTTCATGATCAAACCAATGAGTGCAAATTTCTCAGGTCCTGTGGGTGAAAAACAAGCCCAAATTATCACTCCTCCTCCACGATCCTTGATAGATGCTATAAGGTGTTAGTGCAGATATGATGTGCTTGGTTTTCCCCAAATGTGTGCATTAGGGTGAAACATCTCCAGTGTGGTCTTGTCTCTCCAACTGACATTGCTATAAATGTTATATTTTGTTCAGATGCAACTTTGTAAACCTAAGCCATCTTGCATTGTTTTTAATATAGAGAAATGACTTTCACCTGGTAACCCTCCCAAGCAAGCCTTGATAGCATCCTTGTTTAGACTAGTAGTTCGTTTTCTAATTACACTGCAAAAAACCTAACATGCTGTGGCCTGTGGAGTCTGAGAAGAAGCTATTGGATTTTTGTAATTTCTGAGCTTTTCGGTCTAACCTTTGGGGGGGAGGGGGTTATTGGGTTGGTTACTCTTGGTAGAATTGGCAACTGCCTTGTTTTCTTCACATTGTTTGAAAATGACATTTTAACAATTTGCAGATTGATGAGCAGCAACAATTGCTTTTTCAGGATCATAGCTAATGTTTTTTGTCCTTGACATTGTGTAAAATATCACCCGAATGCTCCAGACTGGTGCAATGTTCCAAAAAAAACCAAACTTCTGCATCAAGTGCATATGATTAGCAGCGCCTGGATGCTTCCTACCCTTTAGATCTAAATACTAAGGATGGACTTAATTTTTCACTTACTGCTTCTACAATATGATTTAAGCTGCGTACACACTTCCAATTTTTGTCGTTGGAAAGGATCTTTCACGATCCTTTCCAACGACAAGGGAGTGCACGATGCATGAACGGTGCTGTACATACAGCACCGTTCATGCTCTATGGAGAGGGGAGGGGGAGAGCGACGGAGCGGCACCCTGCTGCGCGCTCTCCCCTTCCCTTTCATTAGGATCGGCTGTCGTCCATCGTCCGTGGATCCGGCAGGTCGGTCGTCCGGACGATGGACGACACCGACTGTACACACGCCAGATTTTCGCACGATAATTGGCCGATGCCGATTATCGGGCGATAAAAATCTGACGTGTGTATGTAGCTTAAGTCTTTGTTAATAATGTTCAGTAATTCACACCATGGGTAATACATTTTGGGGGGTTTATTTTTTCTTTTTTTGATTTTATCCTAATGATCTAAAGGACTGTTCATAATTTTTACTTTGGTGAATAATAATGATATTGGATATTACGTTTAAAAAAACAATCTTACAATGCTTTCTAGGGCTGAAGAACTTCTCAAAGCTGGCACAAGCAGCCACTAGTCTGGCCGATTTCCTGACATTTTACTCAATGTTTTGGCAGAACGGGGAGAGAGCTATGCTGTATCTTTGAGTGCTGCTGGTGCAAATTGCTTGGATCAGAACTTAATATGTTAACACTCTGATCTGAGTTGTGATCCAATATTACTTTGTCTATCATTACAGTTATCATTGTCCGGATCCCAAATTGGTGGCAAAATGACAGGAGCTGATAGCTGTCCTCGGATGCCCTGAGCTATTGTAAGCATTGTTAATGGGGCCCACGTCATCATTTCTTACATTCACTTAACCAATCACGCAGGATGGCAGTGGAGGACAACTTTCCTCAGCTAACCTAATTCAAGGTTTATTCTATACCATGACAGAAGCCTGCCAACTTTTTCTCTTGTCGAGAGTCAGGAAATATATGTAAAAGATATGAAAGTCAAATGGCATCATGTATTTATTTTAAGACACACAAGAAATGTTCTTCTTTTGTTATTAACAAAAGTAAATAAAAATAAAAGTTTGCCGGCAGAAAAAGAAAGAATTACCAATTTAGCCACTTATCACTCGGAGTCTGACTTTTCAGCAGGTAAAATCACATTTATTTGATACATAATGAAATTTACTTTCCCATTGTTGGTAACAATTGCAATAATATGATAGGCTGGCCCTAATCACTGCTAGTCCTAATCACTGCCGGCTCTGCCTAAGTAGTTTGCCTTCGCCAATCATCTCACTTTTGCAGTTCTTCCATCTACAAAGCACTGCAAAAACCTTTCAAATTTTTGTATGTAATAAACCTATATTCAGACTGGTGTGATCTGTAGAGTTATATAAACCGTGTTTTGTGATAGCCTAAATTTCTAAATTGTACTAGGTTAAAATGCAAGCAAATACTAGGGTCAAACATAAAGTGGTAATTTGGCAAACCCCCTGATTTATTGATGCCTATCTTTCTAGAAATTTTTAAAAAATTAAATTACCAAACAAGTTAAAATCACTCAAAATCACTCTTGTTTATGCTTGTTTAAACATTATAATGACAAGAAAAATAAGTAGGATTTGTTGTATAGATAACCGGGAGAGTTATGAACAACAATCCAATGATTCACAAGAGTATGTTACAAATACATCACCTACTACAGTGTTATATTTGTAATTCACAGAAACATTGCCTTGTGTCCAGTGTGATAAAAAAGTCATATCAACAAATTCACCAGTACTAAACACCATAGATAAATCAAAAAATTAGCACTCACAGCACATGTACATTGTTCATACAACTAGAACAAAGGTATATAAAGTACTCACATGCCACAAATATAATTGTCATAATTGTATTGATGAACAGTAAATATTCCCCCAATAATAATGTCTCCATGTTGGAAATATCCTGTATTAAATACAGATGGTCTTTTCCTGATAAAGCACCGAGGTCCTGAACTTAGTTTTTGATTTTGTGTCGGTAATAAGAGACAGAAGCAAGCCAAAGTTTTATAAAAGATAGGTTTGCCACACATTTTCTGTGGGCTAGATCTTTACAGTCAAATAAAATAAAAGTCCTATTCAGGACTTCACACAAACATTTGTAAAAGTAAAATGTTTGATTAAAATGAGTATCTCCTGAAAACAGACATTTACCTAACAAAAATATTTAAGATAAAAGGGGACTTTTGGAGGACTGGTTGTCATAACTTTACAGTTATTACATTTAATCCATGGAACCCTGGACAATAGATAACTCTAATCTAATAAAGTAAACCATATAAAAATGTATCAAATATAAATTATAGCCGAGAATTTCCTAAAAATCAATTCATGAAAAAAAACAATATATGTATGTATATGTCCTCTCAGTGCATGTGCACTACATGCTGCTTGACAATGTGTAAAAAACACTGGATGAAATTTGCTTCTTTTATAGTCTTCACATTGTCGGTGAAAGACAGCATTAGTGGATTGTTTAGACTGTTTCTGTAAATATCTACAATTGTAATTATATATTTTTTACCATGAACTTTTATGATGTTTGTCAAACATTTTTCTTTTGTTCCTAAAATCTATGCACTAGAAATTTATTTCTAAACACTCATAAGGCTCTTTTTTATGAAACAGGGTATAACACATTCCCTCAAATTTTACCTTGTGGGAATCTTCCAGGTCCACGTGTTTCAATGTCAGTAATTGATTGCTTGAGGAAATGTCAGAGGCCTTAGTGACAAGGTCTGTCTTTAAAGCAGTGAATCTTTTATTTAGCCTGCGTGATCTGTTAGAATCTTCCAAGTACATGTTTTTTTGTTTTTTTTTTAATGATAGCAATTCATTCTCCATGAGTTGAAAGTCAGAGTCGCTACTTTATATATAAACCTCTAGGTCCAACGCCCAGACCTAACAGGTAAATTAAGAAGAATAAAAAATCATGTTGAATTTTTTTATTTAATTTTCTCCATAAGAGAATAATCCTATCTGTGTATCTTTGGGACTATTGCCAGTGTGGTAGAAAGTGACAGGAGATCCAATTATTTTTAGTTGTCATGTCATACACTGCATCATCCAATGGCACCACTTAAAAAAATATTTTTTTGTTTAAACTAATAAGTAAAGATGAAGACCTAAAACAAAAAAAAATCACTTACCTTTAATCCCACAGGGCAGTCGTTCCATCAGGAGGGTTCTTCCATCGGGTCCCACACCATCCCAGCATATGTCAGCGGGCCAGCGTGCTAGGCACTGCAATCCTCTCTCTGTTCTTCCGGGTTCTTCTTCCTACATCACAAGACACAGGCGCGAGATTGGGTGACGTACATGGTAAAAAACCTGCTGATCTCAATGCAAATGCGTAAGATCGGCATTTTCAGTGAAAGGGCTTTTGGCGAAAGGGCTCCTTCTGCGCGTTCCCCGAGATGCTCAGGCCTGCGCAGAAGGAGCAGCCAAAAGGGATGCATGACGCAGGTATCCCAGGAGGCTCTGCGCTCCCATTCAGAATTTAAGAAAAGAGTGTTGTACTTAAAAAATACACTAACAAACTGAATTTTTACCTTACATAAAAGGGTTGTCTACCCTTTTATGTAAAGTGACATTTCTGAGTTTAGGTTTACTCTTGCATGGTCCGGTCAGGTGTAACTAACCCAAGATCAGTGACTCCTCCATTGTTGGCTGTCATCTTCTCTGTAAGAGGAGGATCTGTGTTCTCCATTCAACTGCTAAACAGAGCACATGAATATTGTTTAGATTTGTCAAGCCAATCACAGTTGAAAAAGTTAACAGGAGAACACAGATCGTCCTGTCACAGCGAAGAGTGCAGCCAACAATGGGAAGTCCCTGGTCAATTGAAAAGTAGATGGACTAAATTTGTTTAGGAATGGTATTAAGTATCCCCAGATTGACTCTGATGAATGCCATCTCAGCATTCCAAATTTGGAATTGAAAAGTTATCCATAGGGTCCTTGGTCAAGCACTAGTGCACACCAGGTGCAAATCCTCAAATCATACTCCACAATCTTCACCAATAGCAAGGCCTCCCTCAGCCTCTGAAGGCTAATTGCACCATCCCAGTTTATGCTTGCCTCCAGGATGCCTCCAGGACTTCTGTGCCCAAAGGGTGGCATCTGGGAAAAGGGCTGATTAACAACCAGGAGCCCTCAAGAGTAAGTCAATGGACATAATGGGAGGTCAGAGAGTTCAAGGTCAGTAACCAGGTGATCCATGGATGATGCAATACAGGAGAGTCCAGCAGAGCAATTCCAGTAGACAGAGCTAAGGGTCATACCCAAGTAGTCAGTCCATCAAGGTATACAAAGGGTAAAGACAAAGTTGGGGCTGAAACGCAAAGGTTGGTCAAGGCAGCAAACAATCACAGGGTCAGGAAACACACAGAATTAGCAGCAGATGATCTAATAGATAGTCACACCACTATCAGGTCAGGCAAGCTACCACAGGCAACTAGTGACTAAAAAAAGAGAAGCTAAATTGACCTATTACCCGACGGCAGGGCAAAATTGTATCGAGAAACTTTTAAACTGAGCATTTGGGGATGCTGAGAAATGTACATCTCATTTTCAATCAGCATGGCTAAAAGGATCCAGGAAATGCTACAAACTGCTCAGCAGAGGGTAGACAGCTAATTCTTTGAAATATTTTGCTGCTGGGAGCCACGCCACCAGAGAGAATAAACAGGGCGCACTATGCTGAAATGTCTATTTATCTGTCAAAAACATATCAATCCACCAATAAATTAATTACACTTGTTGGGGAGAAGGTAAAATTTTATTCAAATAATATAATGACACCTTTAAATGTAGAACAGTTAGAGCTGAAAGAAGAAAGATAAGACAAAGGTGTAAAAATCTGGTTTTGTGGTTTTTGTTTCAGTGTTTAGCACCCTGGCCTTTGCAGCACTAGGTCCTAGGTTCACATTTCGGCCCAGACACTATTTGCATGGAGTTTGCAGGTTCCCCCCGTGTTTGCTTTGGTTTCCGGGTGTCCAGTTTCCTCCCACATTCGAAAAACATGCAGTTGGGTAAATTGACTTCCTCCCCCAAATTGACCTTAGTCTGTATTAAAGACATGTGACTATGGTAGGAACATTAGATTGTAAGCTCCTTTTTAAGGAGAGCTAGTGACATGACTATTATTATTATTAAACAGGATTTTTATAGCGCCAACATATTACGCAGCGCTGTACATTAAATAGGGATTGCAAATACCAGCCTAATTTCACACACAATAGGATGGTAAATATGTAGTGCTGGGAAGTATTGGTGGTTTCAGAAAACAGAAGAAGACAGGTAGGCAATTTTGAAAAAATGGGTTTTGAGCGCTCTTTTAAATGAGCAGAAAGTAGGGGTGGGGTAGAAAGGACTCTGTATGTACAGTTAGGTGAGAGAAGGAGACCCCCCACTTTGTTGCCAGGTCTGGGGGTATGTGTAAAGTGCAGGCCTCCATAGGAGAGAGCAGCAGCCAGAAAGTTCAGAGACTTAGAAAGGAGAAGGTTGTGTATGGAGGTTAATTTATTGCCACCAGACCTGGCATTCCATAGACTGCCAGAGAGAGGGGTAATGACTTATGGGTAGGGTGAATGGGGATGAGGTTAGGAGAAAGGATTGTCCTGCTGAGAGTATATGGAAAGTGGAGGTTGTGTGTGGGACCAGGGTTGGGTGAGATGTCACCAGAGAGTATCAGTAGAGTAAAAAGGTGCCGGAGCACAGAGAGAGAAATAAGGAGGGTGAAAGAGCAGAGAAACAACGAGTTATCAGACTGGGGAGTGCAGGGAGTAGTGCCAACAAAGAGAGAGCAGGATGAATAATACATTTTACAGATAATTGGGAACCATATGCGTACAATAAACAAGTGGCAAACTGAAGTCCAAGAGAAGCAGTCCAATAATATGGGTTCAAGTGAAGCTTGTAAACTAGCTGGGTTCCAGGAGTGAAGGATGATGATTCAGAGATGGTTAGATGAAATACCAGTTTAGAATGGCAGCAGCAGCAGAGGATGTGTTGGAGTCCAGGTGGATAAATCAGTCCAAAGGTGGAAGGTAGAAGTTGCAGAGTATAATTATATGTCCAAATCTGTTCCAATTCCTGTGTCAATTCCCCGGATTAATTCCCATTGCACTTATAATTTGGGCACTTGAGATTTGGGCACATGACCAGGGTCCCAATGTGACCTTGCCTGTTGTTTAAATAGAAGTGCACTATGAACACTATGTAAAGGGCTGCGTAATATGTCGGTACTATATAAATACTAAATCTTAATAATTATAATATTAAAGTAAAACCTTTCGCAACAAAATGTTTACCTTGTAAAAACTTTCAGTCTATAAAAAATGCTTCTTCTGTAAATTTGCCTAAGAGAACAAAGCCCAAAAGAAATTTATGTGGAATTCTTGCAAAATTTGATTATTGAGTTGCCCATGTATAGTTTGATACTTGTCCCCAAAGCTTTTCCAGTCAAGTGAAGATACAGATGTCTGTTGTATATAAAATATCCAGCTATTGTAACTTTTTAGATACATCTTGTAATTCAATTTCTGTTTGGTTTTTCAGATATACCTGCTGCTTAATGTACAAGAAGATTTTTAGCTGAATCCTAAATTTAGGATTTTGGATTTAGATAGAAGTTCTCATCACCATAGCAAAAGCCAAAGCTCATTATTTGATCCCTATAGAGCAGCTTGTTTATCTTTGCAGAATAAAATACACACAGTAATCTAAATGACTCAAGGTATAACCACTTCCTTCTTATCTGCTTATCTTGTGATGTCTATATCAACAGCAAATAAGTACTAAGCTATCACTGCTATCATACAAAAGCTTTGGTTAACCACAGAATATTTGTGTTTTCCTAAAGTAATCAATCTGTACCAAATACAGAGAAAGGAAAGGAAATCTGAGGTTTTTATATGAGTCCTCCCAGATGCCCATACATGAAATTGTCCAATGACAAACAGCCAATACAACCGACAGCTGATGTCAATCTATACCTGCTATATGCTATACCTGTTGTTGAGAGGTATAGTATATTGGCTTATTTTTAAATCTTACTTCCAATCTGAATCTTGTCAGATTTCTTGACTTTTGTGTCTAGATTTCATCTGAATTTTCCTCTATTTATAAAACTGGGGTAGAGATCAATTACTGCCACTAAAACACATGGACCTGGAAGATCCCAACTAGGGAAGATTTGAGGGAATGTCACATTCCCTGTTTTAAAAATTGAGCCCTAGGAGTCTTCTTAGAACTAAACTATAGTTTTATTATCCCTAACAATTTTCAGCCATGCACAACAAACCAAAAACTCTAAATGCTTACACAGATAAACATTGTACTTAAAAATTTAAACACATAATGCATTCATATGTTTATAGGCATTCATTTTGAAAAATATTTACAAATAAAATTAACCAAAAGCACTATAACTTCTGTATGTAAAAAGTCTAATATTTACCAACCAAAAAAGAAAAAGAAAAATGGTGACTATTGGTGAGCATGTCTTAGTAAAATCTTTTTTACATTTAAATCCGGTCTTACTAAAATAATGTAACATTTCAAAAAAAATATACAGCTCACAATTCCGACACTTGAAGAAATGATTGCAAATATCTCTACAAGCACAGTGTTTTTTCCTGTAACACTCATATAAGCTGGGATAAAAGCGATCCACACACTACAGAACACCAACATGCTGAAGGTGATGTATTTGACTTCATTGAAACTATGCGGTAAATTTCTGGCCAAAAATGCAGCAATAAAAGTTACAGCTGCTGGAAGTCCCATGTAACCCAGAAGAATGCAAAATGCCAAAACAGACCCTTCATTACACTGAACAATAATTATGTCTTGAAATGAACGAATATTATTCCCTGGAAAGGGAGGAGAAAGACATAACCAGATTAAGCTATTTAGCACCTGGATGACTGGACAAATAAAGACAGAGTTGGTCAATTTTATTCCAATAAATTTCTTCCAGGACGGTCTTGGTTTAACGGCTTAGAATGCTGAGTAGACCATGATTGTCTTGGCCAGAATAGAGGACACGGCCACTGAGAAGATAATTCCATAGGATGTGTGCCGAGCCATGCAGCTGGCTCTTACTGGATGGCCTACGAACAAAAGTACACAAAGAAAACTTAACATAATGGAGACCAATAGAAGGACACTTGGTTTTGATTGTTAGCTTTGATGACTGAGGTGTCTTGGTATATTAGGAAAATTCCCGCGATAACTGATGTTTTAACAAAAAGTACTGAAGAAATGGCAGATACTACAATGGAAATAGAATCATTCTCATATGAGAGGAATTCCAATGGCTTTGAAACACACTCATTATTTTCATTTGGCCACTTGTCTTCAGGGCACATTATACATGATGTTTTATCTATAAAAAACATAATAATTGCAAATGCTGTATTACTAACTAATATTGGAGCACATAAAATTTTAAAATTATTAATTTTTAAATATTTTTAAAAAAAAATATATAAAATAATATATATTATTATTACTATTATTATTAAATCGTATTGACTGAAATTTGAATTTCAGATTATTTTCTCTTTTTTTGATGCCCTTTCCCAAAGTAGGAAAGCTATGCTTAACTTAAACCTTACTTTCACTGTCTGGCCTGCTTAGCTTCACACAGCCTTTATCCCAAATTGTTTTAATTAGAAGAATAAAACCTGTAAAAACACCCTTAGGCCTGGGGAAGTCATTTGGCATGACATGTAACATTTTAAGCTAAGCCCCACTATCATTATCCATCACATTAGCCAGCAGGGCAAAGAGACAAGAAAATTTCCCTAATTGAGACACAATAAAAACTTGACATAGACCTTACATTTTCTGACTCCAAAATTAAAAAAAACTAATTGTTTAAGGATACACTCAAAATATGACTTTTACCTGTTTTGTAGATGTTTCTCCAGCTGAACACTCAATACATTCAAAGCAGCAATGATGAATTCCTTTCTTTATAGATCTTTTGTAACCTTCAGGACACTTTTCAGAACATATAGAAGTGGGCATCTAAACCATAAATAAAAATAAAGTAAGGTAATAAGATAATCTATGAAAAGACAATGTTTGTCACAGGAAGTTTGATTCCCACCAATCTCATTCTGCTGTAGACTTGTAGAACTATCCAAACACAAACACACAAATACATATAGATATTGGCTAGGTACTTATTTTAAATCTAACCATTTAAATTAGATAAAAAAAAAATAATTGCAGTAACTTCTTTGCATATGTTTTTTAAAAAATCAGCATTGTCACTAAAATCTAAGTGAAAAAAAAGTTTACTCTGCATAGAGCATTTCCCAAATACATGTCTTCTAATTGAGTGCTTTCCCAGTCCAGCTACTGTGTTAACCCCTTGTTGCCCAGTCTGTTGTTTTCCTGCTTGTTCTCTTCAGCTGTTTCAGTGTTCCCTTGTACTTCCCATGCATCTTGTGTCTCCTGCTTTCCCCTGTGACTTCCGTGACCCCAGTGTAACCTGTGCCTCCTATTCCTTCCTGTGTCCCTTGTGTTCCCCTCTATGTCTGTGGTGACTAGTGTTGCTGTTCGAATTCGGTTGTCCTTATATTCGACCCAAAAATGACTGTTCGAATTCGGGTAGACCCAACCCGAATAAAAAGAGATTCAACGGTAAAAATTTGGATAAAACAAATGTAAAAAATTTAGTAAAAAAATAAAGAAATAATGTTAAATTAATTTATTAAGTGTTTGTTTTTATTTAACTAATTTTTTTTTTTTTTTTTACAGGTTATCCCACAATGACATGATATCTCTTACTCTGTAACACACTTTCCAGCATAGTAATGTTCTGATACACTTGTTCCATTTTTCTTTTATCCACTACGAGAAAAATGTTACAAATGTATTATATTACTGTGCGTGTTACTGAGTAAGAGATACTTGCCGGCCGGGCATCTTCTCAATAATTGCAGCAGAGTCTGCAATCATTGAGAAGAGTGGGCGATCCCCGATTGCTGTTGCAGTCCTGTAGTATGTTTTCCTGGATAGAGTTTTTCTATCCAAGAACACAGGACTCCCTGTGTTCTTGGATAGGGAAACTCTATCCAAGAACACATACAACTAGTAAAGGGCTGCAAGAGCAATCTGATTGCCTTAATAGTCCCTAAAAATACCCCAAATTCTCCCACCATTGACTTCAATGGTTTTGGAATTTGGCATTCGATCACCAGAACAATATCTCACTCTCGAATAGCTGTCGAAACAAATAGTGAGATATTCGACCAACACTAGTGGTGACCCCCGTGTTACCGGTGTCTATTTCCTTAATTTCTGCTTTGACCCCTGGCTTTGTTCCTAAACTCTCTTGTTTGCTGCCTGGTTCAACCCTGTCCTTCCTTGACTATTCACCAGGCCATCCTGGTGTGCCCAAGGACTGTAACTTGGCAGCAGCCTGCAGCGCAACATCCTCAAAACTAGAGGCTTTGGAAAAGACCAGAATACTGCTTAGATTCCGCACGCTATTGTGCAAGCCAAAGCACCCACTAGAGGCTCTGTCCCTCCAAGCATGCCACTGTCTTTTGGAGACTAGTAGAAGAATCCCAATGTGTACATGTAAACGCATTTCTAAAGTTATACAGTGATTATATTGCAATAGAAAAATTGTCAAGCAAACTTGTTATTTACCCTAATGACTATAACAGTACATATATTTTCTTATATAGTATGATCTGCATTAAATTCAAGAGATGGATGTGTGTAGAAACTCAAAATGGATTTTTTAGTTTTTTTTAACAACTGTTCATGAAAAAAATAATCCTTACCCAAACTAGGAGAATTTTTCAATACCAGTGAATCATTTTTAACTAAAACAGTTTAAAAAATTGGTATACTGGAGATAAAATCATGTACAGTTCAGTTTCCTAATCTGTACACACAGGAAAGTTAGACTATTTACATTGGTAGCATACTACATATCACTAAACAATCTTCTTTCCTTTTTTTTATTTTTGTATTCAGATTTTGCATTTCTCAATTATACACACTAACCACACCATGTTTCTATCCAAAAATTTTGTTAAGTGGAATTTTCTTATGCAATGGGACTGTAAAACTGTATATGTTATAAAGTGAAGCCATTTCTCCTTTTTCAATAAAATAGACATAATCCCCAGCAGGATCTTTAAAGTGAATTCTTCTTAAAAAATGCTGAAAGATTAAACATATATTGGGCATGTTTTAATTTAAAAAATGTATTCTTAAAAAACACAACAATGTTGTAAAGAGAAATAAATTTGATGACCCCTTATCACATTGGTGAATAATAATTTCTGATATGATATGATATATTCTGCTTCTCAACCAGGGTTCCTCCAGAAGTTGCCAGGGCTCCCTGGTCAATGAGCAGTTTGTGATTCTCAAGTGAATTTTATGTACACCAAGGATATTTTTGGCTGTACGATTGGTAGCCTTCCCACTGCCCAGCAATGTAAGGGGTATTCATCCCATTGACCATCACATTAATGTACTGTGGACTGTAGATACAGTAATTATAGGGTTACCTATGGACCTGAAAGGTATTTCAAAGAATTCCCCCATGTTACAAAAAGTTAAGAAACACTGCTGTAGTAGCTAAACTGTGCTTTGCAATTCTTTCTCATGTCATCAATTCTATTCTCTGCATTATTAGCAGAATTAAACCAAAAACAAAATAAAAAATCACACTCATCTTTCCTTCCGCAGAGCCCCCTATTTCTCCAGCGATGTAGTCATGAGATCTGACACCATCTTGCGCCATCTTCTTCCTTCTTCTGGCTACTTCACTCAATCTGACACTGCACATGCGTAAGATTTTTTTTCCTATTGCAGGAAATGAAAAGCCCTCTAGCGTGATCTGATCTCTGGAGGTTCTGCACTCCCATATAGGTGATAAAAACAGAAGGGGATGGGCTTCACCCATTTTATTAAAAAAAGGTTATAAAAATAATAAATAAAAAAATGTTGCTTGTTAGTCTTGCACTGCATGGAACGATGTCGACAGCCTGCCCGCAACCCACAATATTGGGTAGCAGACAATGGTTAGTGGGCTCCCATGTAGAACTGGCTTGGAGCTGTTCTTCCTGCCTCCAATTTGTTATTATTTTTTCTTTCTGTGTTCTGCTAGAGATTTTTTTCCTTCACATTCTGTCTTATGAATGCTAAGAAAGAATTCATGCCCAAGATATTTGTCACCACTATTGGAAGTTTTCCCCACACCTATTTTTCCACACACCTCTTGCTTTCATCACAAAAAATGCAGGGCATCCATTTTGGGGGCGAATCTTCATGGTGTAGACGCGGATTGCAAAAATATTTGGCAAAAGGGTCTACCCAGGGCTGGCTCTCTATTTGAAATTAACTTTTACTTTAAAAATGTTTAAGAGCAAATTTAGGATGTTTATTTGTTCTTTTCTACTACCTTTTGCATATTTTGATTATCTCTCAAAAACGTACTCCTATGGAACATGGACATGTGTAACTGAATTTCATGTAAAGATTGTGCCATGGCATACACAGCTTTGTACACCTGGTAAGTTGTTCTAAATGCAGTGGTGTAGTACAGATAATTGTCTAACTTGCTTATCTGTGAAGTATTGCTGCACTGATGCAGGTTAATGCCATAAACATTTCTTATTGCCATATTTAACAAATGGTTTAATGTAACGCAGTAAAAATGAATCCCAAGTAAATGTTCCAAAATTATGTCATTTGGTCGATTAGCGGGGCTGTCTAGAAATCTCTTCAAATTTGGGATTTTTCTTTCTGATGGTAGAAATACCAAACTTCCATGAAAAGAGCTTTTATATCTTGAAGATAACATAACATGAGTTGTAAGACCTGCTGGCAAAATAAATGTTTTGTCATTATGACCACCACAATCTTGTCCAATAAACATTATAAATGAGAATGAGATGGAACACAACACAACAATTTTTAAAGTGGATTTATTATAAATCTCAATTTTCAGTAGTTTCTGTTTGGTAACAGTTCCTTCAGGAGATATAGAAATAACAAACTCAATGCAAATGTCATAAATGGCAGCTACTTTCTTCAGCTCCTGACTTTGTGTCTCACCACCATCATCCTCAGATACAATGACACCAATTCACGTCCAGCCAAAGTGTTTGAGTAATTTAACAATTGCGAAAAAATGAACCTGATTACTAGGAAGAGTGTGAAAAAACGATGGATACATGAGCTTGTTGGCTGAAAAAGAATCTGCTGATCCATAGCTGATCTGAAATTGTAATAATCACAAGATGATTTTTTGTATTAGCTTTGTAATGCACAAATTCACATTTTATACAAACATATTGTTTAATGAAAACAAGAACTGAGATTTGTCTCAAAACATCCGTAAAAATTGGAAGTTGCGTTGGAGTTATTGAGATAGAAACATGTTAGGATATTTTTGATCTTGTTTGTTTTAACTTTCATATTTTACCTTTTTAATTAATGTGCTTCTCTAAAATTATATATGACAAAGTAAAATATTAGTAATAGTAATTCAATGTTGTAATGCAATTAGGCACGGTCTTTAAAAAGCATATGTTTAATCAACGTTTTTAAAACAGATAATTATCAATAAATGTTTTAGATTCCTAATTATAATATATGAGTTCATTTGATCAGTGTTTTTCATCCAGGGTTCCTCCAAAGATTGCTATAATATTTGATGAGCAATTTGCATCTCTCAGGTCAGTTTAGGTGACACCAATGATATTTTTGGTTATCTGTAAGGGTGATATTCTTCCAGCGGCCAGCGATGTACAATGATTCTTCCCAATGACCACACACTAATATACCGTAAGCTGTGGCAATAGTAATTACAGTAGGGGTTCCCCAAGACCTGCAAGTTATGTCATGGGTTCCCCCAAGGTAGAGAAACACTAAACTAAGACCCTAATGGGAGGATTATCAGTATTCTGGTGCACATTTTTAAATAAGACTGGAAATGTGACTGACGTGGAAAAGTTTTTTGGGATTTTAGTAACTGTTCAGTATGAATATTAAATAATTTAATGTAGAATATGTAAATTGAAATAGCTTGCATGAGTGTACATGCCCAAGGGGCCAATCAAGGTAGCTTCAAACATCAATAAATTATGTGATTTTAACTGATATAATTGTATGTAAAATATATTTTACCTGGGTATAACTATATACATTTAGGACTTCAAAAATATGTAATGAATTCTTTGAGGTTTGATCTCCAATAAAACCAGTTAATTTGACAACTTGACAAACTTGACAAAAGTAATTAACAGTCTCACCAAACCCCGATAATATCTGTAGGACACTTTCTACGGCCTTACTCAGATCATTACAGGAATCCTGTAGAAGATACCCTAAAGTCACATTGGGTAAAATATTTGTATTCTGATTTATTTCATCTATTGCAAAAATGAAAGCCATAATGTGTCTGTAGTGACGAGGCAAAGGGCTATAAAATAAAACAAACACAAATAATTCATTGGTAACTGATTTATGAAAACAAAAATCATTACCCCAAAAAAGAAAGAAAATATTCACGCAAGCAATGATACAATGTAAAGCAAAACTGTAATGGTTTATGGTCAAACGTTTCTTCGCTCTTTTCTGCCAATGACATACATCACACAATATGACATGAAATATTTTGTTTTACACCCCCAGGCTAATAAATTCCTCCAAAAAAGTTCTCCCACATAAAACCTCACCTCCTTTATTGGGAAACTGTAGGTGAAAACTATTCTTGTTTCTACTTACTGGAACAAAGGTACTGTAACAGGGCAGAGACTAGTTGCAGACCCTATGGCTGTTCTGATTTCCACTTTCGTAGTGAGGGGACTGACTTTCCTCTTTATTTACCCCTTTAAGACTTTAAGCTGTGAAGTTCCTCCACGTTTGCATCCCCTAATCAACACTTTATGGCTTTAATTCTTAACAACGATTCCTCCAGTGGTTGCTAGGGGTTCCTTGAATAGTGAGCAGTAAATTGATCTCTTGCCTACCATGGGCTCTAACAAAAAGCCTATCACTTCACTTCTGGTTACTAATATAAAGGGTGCTTTTCTCCACCAAATTTTTCTATTTTTCTATTGACCACAATTGTAAGAGGATGCCATTTCACTGACTAGTACAATACTTTTTTCACAGCTTGTGTTTCTTTTCTACCCACAATGGGTTCCTTCATTTAATTATTATCCTTGTATACAGCAAGGGGTAATGTATTTATTGCACAGTAGGTGTTATATACCCTAGTCATGCTATTTTCCAATTAACTAATTATGCCAATGTACTGTAACCTGTAGATTTAATAATTTTATAGCAGGGGATTATTCTGTTATAATGTGTGCCAAATTAAAGTCCAATCCATTCACGGTGTAGTGAAAAAAAGGCCAGGATTAGATAGTATCTGGCAGTGTTCTCTTTTCAATTTAATTGGTACTTGGATAAGGCTGCAGTTCGGATTTACAAATTTTGTATTTTTTGATCATGGGTCTGAAGCGTATTGGAAGGACAGTGTGGCCAAAACACCCAGTGGATAGCATGGTGGATCAGTGGTTAGCATTGTGGCCTTTGCAGCGCTAAGTCCCAGGTTCTAAATCGGCCAGGACACTGTCTGCATGGAGTTTGCAGGCTCTCCCCGTGTCTGCGTGGGTTTCCTCCGGGGACTCCAGTTTCCTCCCATATACCAAAAACATGCAGTTAGGTTATTTGGCTTCCCCCTAAAATAATTGACCTTAGACTTTATTAATGACATATAACTATGGTAGGAACATTAGATTGGGAGCCCCTTTGAGGGACAGCTAGTGACATTACTATGGACTTTGTACAGCACTGCGTATAATGTTGACGCTATATAAATACTGAGTAATAATCCTTCCCCCAGGCTAGAAATTAGAGGTGGCCCTGAAGCATTTTCTAACCCCATTTAAAAGCAATTGACATTTGAGACTAGCGTGAGTCTAAGACTAGGTGTGGTATAGGCAGAAAGGCTGTTTGGGGCCTTTATGTAAAAAGACTGTGCAAAGTCTGTGTGTTGGTCAGAAAGGGACCCCAAAATTAGTTCAACTGGAGCATTTGCTCAAGAGAGAATTAGAGTGAGTGAGCCAGGAGGCTAGATTCTTATTTTACTGACATACTCATCTACTGCAAAGAAAAATATGTTCATTTTGTTTTCAATTGTTACAAAATAAAAGTGGAGAAAAGCAGCAAGAAATACCAACTGGAGTCTGAACTACCTCTGTGCAGGCATGGAGTTTGATGCTAATTCCTTACATTTCCTAATTTATATATGTATAAATATGGTTCTTTTAAACATTTTTTAATTAGATGCACTGAGGATTACAACATGGCTCATTAGACATTGCTCTAATCAGCTGGAACTGTTGAATAAATGGCTTCTGCTTGTGTGTGGAGAATAGCACTATAACTATCCTTGTCCTGCAAAACAAATCCTTAATGTTTTACATAATTTCATTACAAGAACAAATCATGTAACAAAGAAGGAATCTCTTAAATTCATATTAGTGAAGAATTGGCAAAACATTACTACTAAAGAAGAAATAGAATTTCAGTCCATACAGAAGCACAGTTTAAATTTAGTTTTACTAAGTTCTCAAGGTCAGGTTTTAATTTGTGCAGTGCTATCTTAGAGAAGCTGAGAAAGGAATTAAAGAAACATATGGACCAGGTTAAACTCTCATTGTCCCATTGTTTCTGTTTGCTTTGATATGCAACATAATTGATACATTTCCCTGTAGTGTTTTAGACACATATTACTCCCATTTCATATTTCTACTTCTCTTGACAATATTTAAATTGTTTAACAAATTGATCATTGAACAAATCTGAGCAAAGCCTGACCATGAATGTTGTAGAAGGTTACAGAAAATACTTACAGTAGACAACAATAGTAGAAGCTTTCTCTATTGTAATATTGATGAACAGTGAATATTCCACCAATATTATTGTCACCATTCTGGAACAGACCTGTATTAAATTTAGGGGCTATTTTATGGATAAAACATTGTGAATTTGTGCCCAGCTTGGGATGTTGTGTTAGTAGTAGGGCACTGAAACATGCCATTGTTTTATAGAATGGAGATCTTCCAAGCATTGTTGGTGTTATTAATATTTCAAAAAGCAGAATAACACTAGTATAGTGCAGCCTACCTAACAACGAGCAGATCTTATGTGGGCTGCATTAGCTGAGTGACATTGTATAGTGTTCAGGGTGCTGATTAGATGATAACTGAATGTTAGAATAATATATTTAGACTATCTGCACTAATAATAAATGAACATTTTGTATTATTTACCTTTAGTCTATTTTAAAACAGTAGTGTGTTTTATTACTGTTAAATTATTCCTCAACTTATGTAGTTAGGAACCCCATATATTTATATGTAAACAGAGAAAGAGAAAAATAGAAAGTTTAGATTGTTGTATATATATTATATAACGTACAGTATTATATACAGTATATATAGTGTTACCAGCGCCAGCCAGCATGAGGCATAAGGAAATAAATACAGAACTCCATAAGTGTTGGATTTTGTTAAATTTGTCAAATTTGTCAAAATATACTCTGACATCCATTTCCAATCAAAATTTTCCTTTTTTTAAATACATCCATGTAGGGCTGGAACTTAAATGAGTCCACCAATGGCTGTGGCCTTGAGCAGCAAGGCTACCAAAGAGGCTTTTGAAAATGTTCTGACTATACCATTCCAATATAATCAGGGCTTATTTTCATAAAGATGGCACTGATGAGGTAGTCCCCCATAATTTAACATTCTGCATAATTCTCCACTGCATAATTGTCCACTGGTTCTATCGTCCACAATGTGTAATTATATATGATGGCAGGTTCAGGTATGAACTGGGAAGTGTAGGGGGGGGGGCTCAGTACAAACATAATGGCCCTGATTTATTAAAGTTCTCCAAGGCTGGAGAGAATACACTTTCACCAGTGAAGCTGGGTGATGCAACAAACCTGGGATGGATCTGGTCCAGGATTCAAAGCATTTGCTAGCAAATAGCAAATGACATTGAAGAAATCAATTCCCGGTTTGCTTGATCACCTAGCTTCACTGGTGAAAGTGTATTCCCTCCAGCCTTGGAGAGCTTTAATAAATCAGGCCCCATGTGTGAAGGTATATGTAGTGTGTCATGGTACATATGTGATGTGTCTGATCATAAACAATGTATATGTACTGTACATGTAAACATGATGGACCTTGATCATATAAACATGATGACAGTATATCTATAATAATATTTTATACACCTCCTAGAAGATCATATCTACAAATGAAGAATCATTATTGGCTAATACAAAATACATAATAAATCTGCAATATATCACACACAATATGATAAATAGATTGAAATAATATAGTGAGCCTTCAGTAAAGGGAGGGGGACAGATGCCTATACTTTGGAGTATGGGGGTGTGCTCACGTCTCAAAACTTGGAGTATGGGGTATATTAAATGTTTGTACCTTGGATTACAGGGGTAGGAAGGTCACATATCTAAAGTATGGGGGTGTGGTCACATGTCTCCTGTCTCCATAGCTTAGAGCAGTGTTCCTCAACCAGGGTTTAGTGGAGCCCTAGTGTTCCTCCAGAAGTTGCTTGGGGTTTCTTATGGACAATCTGTGCCTCTCATGTCAGTTGAGGGTTACCCAAAGTTCTTTTTGGCTTTTTGTTAGTGTAGCATTCTTTCCACTGGACAGCGAGCGATGTAGGAAGCAATCTTTCTACCTGTCACAACACTAATATACTGTGAGTTGTGGATATATTAATTATAGCAGGTGTTCCCTGAAGACTTTGAAAGTAATTTCATAGGGTTTCCATTGAGTTAAAATGGTTGAGAAATACTTCATTTGAGTATGGGATGGTATGGGAAGTAATTACCAAGAGGTCCTTAATCTTTGACTTTGTCTCTTGGCATTGGATATAACACAAAATTCCTTTAATGCTTTATAAACCTGGGGATATTTCCAGGTGTTGATTACAGTGACAATTACAGTAAAATTGTTGTCATCAAACTAAAACAAAACCTTTTTTTTATATACAATCCTACATTGATGCTGTATATTGCAGTGTAAGTTATATTTTTTTATTTAGGGGTTCTACTAACAGTTAAATTAATTGGCAAAGAAAACCAACATCCCTGGCAGATTTTTTGGACACTAGGAACTTCTCGAGAGCATTACTGCTGCTAATGCTTTTTCTGATGGAAATACACAAGTATAATGATTGAATGGTTGAAAATAATATTTGACAAAACCAAATTCCATCCATGATGGACACTGACAAATTCCATTTCACCATCCAAAGTAAAAAATAGAGAAACCGTCTTTAAAGATCATCAAGGTGAGAATGTCAATAATTCTTCTGGTGCGATTTGGTAGCCTAATCACCAAGAATAAGCATTCCTGATGTAAAAAGCTTTTATCTCCGCCAAGATAGGTAGAGGCGATGTTGTTGATAGAATCTTCCATTCCATATGGGAAGGATGGATTCCTCAAGAAGAGAAACAATGGGGATGGGATGTATGAAAAGATGTTCCTTGACACATACTTGAAAGACATATGCCAAGTAGATACTCATAGTATCCCTCATTCATGGCAGGAGGTATAATGAAGTGTCAATGAATGACTGTTCATCCAAATCCCACCATTTTCAGAATGATGAAACTAGTCAACTGCCCTAGTCATGTGTGCATATACAAAGTATAGCAACACATCTGAGGCTCCCTGGAAAATTTGAGAATTGAAGGATTTAAAATAAGACCCAGTGGCCTGCAAAGAGTGAGTTTGTAGAAGGTACAGAATCCTCAGTAGTATATTTATTTAAAAAATATGTGTATGAATAAATATGAGTAAATTACCAAGATTCCTACTTTGTATGTCTGCCTTTATCCTAGACATTAAAGTGAGGAAACTCAAATGGAGCACTTAGGACAGATCAACCAGAAGTATTCATTGGTCCCCTCAGCCTGTTTGAAGAAGAGAAATGGACTTAAGAGTTCTTGGAGAACCACTGGAAGAGAGACATTAGGAGCTTCCAACTCTGAAACGTTTATCTTGAAAACAGAATGAGACCCAAACTGGTTGGGTTTTGTTGAGGATTTGGTTAGTAGGTAATCAGGTTAGTGAACATAAGGAAAAGACCATCTGCATGTGATGCAACATTCTATTGGACTTGTATTGTCTGTATTAGCCTGTATGAAGAGTAACAAAGACTAAAAGATGAAAATAAGGTTGATGGAGGACAGAGATCAACCTTGTTGAGAGCCATCGGATATAATCTGACAAGTAGTCTGACAAATGACTGATTCCCTCTGACTGAGGTTGAGGGAGAGGAGTAAATAGATATCTTAGGCAGGACATAATATTGTTTTCATCCCTAGGAATTTCAATGTCTAATCCATCAACATCCAATACACCCAATAATGTGAGCCTTAAGTGAGTCTGAAGGAAACTGACTGTTATGCACGCGGGTGAGGACCCACTGTGCCACTGACTGGATGCTCCGGAGGGGCGTAACTAAGCCGCTACCAGGTCTTCACTTGAGCCTCTAATGGTGAGGATAGGCTTGGGCCGCAGGGTAGCTGCCAGGTGCTCCTCCAGAGCAACCCCCAGGTCAGTGGCAGTTGACCAAAGGGGTCAGGGTACTTGGGGCAAGCACCGAGGGGCTTGCGTGGACAAGAAGGTGATGGCAATCAGACAAGGTCCAGAAACAAGATCCGAGATCAGGGTCAGGCGGAAATCAGGCAAAGGTCCAAAAACGTAATCTGAGGTCAGGGTCAGGCGGCAAACAGGCAAAGTCCAAGGGTAAGTAAACAAGGTCCAGTACACAGTAAAGCAAATAGAGGCAACACCTTTGCACTAGGAGTTACACAGGGTAAAACCTTGAGATTGCTCAGGCAACTTCCTGTAGTAGGGGGTGCCTTTAAATACCTGCAGAGATCCTGGCATAGGCTGTAGAAACAGAGGGCGTGTATGTGTTACCTAGATTTAAGAGAGACACACCCACGCCAGTTCAAACACCAGAGCAAGTCTCCAGCAGGAAGGAAACTCAGGCATGGAGCACAGGTAGTGGGGTTAATCTACCTGAAAGATAGGACCCGGCGGCCGTGCCTGCAATTAGGAGCAGCGGCATGACCTGCAGGGCTAACACTGACTTAGTTATAAAGGAGTTGTAGCTTGACATAAATTGAGATCCGTGAGTGTATTGAGAAAATCCCTGTCTTGCAAACAAAGATGAGAGATCTGTTATGTAAACATCTAGTGCCATATAGCATCTCTAAATAAAAAAAATGATTGTGCTGTATATAGTAAAGATAGATGTATGGAAGCTACTGTTTCTGTCCTGCCTTAATTATAATATGTGGAACAATGATCTCCATTGTCAATGGAGAGAATTTGCCAACCTTTTGCTACCCTTATCACCAAACTCATAAAAGGGACTGCAGTATTTGCCCAACACTACCCTTGCTTTCAACCAGCAAAGGGGGGTCAGCTTATCATGGGGGTCTCCACTCCCATTCCATCTCTCTGTGAAGTGTAGGATTATGTATAAGCTATGGAGTCTAGATTCAGGAAAGTGGATCAGATAGCTTCTGCTGATAGGCTCTTTTGAATGTAGCTCCTTTTAAATAAACAAGCCTGTAATGAAAGCTGTAAAGGTCTCCGAAACAATAATTGGGGGTTGCATAGGCAAACATCTGTCATCATCCGCCTCCTAAATTCACAGAGCCACTCAATTAATTCAGCTGGTGGCCATTGACAGCCGTCATTAGTCCTTGTCTTATGCTATACCTGTCATTGATAGTTAAAAAAAATATGGTCCTGGGCCTTTTAACTAAATCAGAATTTCCTGATTTGATTAGTATTCTCCACCCATGTGACCAGATTTGATCTGACTTTGAGTTTCCTTGTTATGCTTACCTCTAGGAGTCACCTATAAATCAACCTATACTTTTATTAACCATACCCATGCTCAACCATGCACAACCAGCATTACATTTAGAAAATAATTAAAATGAAAATTAACCAGAAAGCAATAAAGCTTTTCTTTCATGTAAAATGTCGATTTTTTTAAAAATCAGAAAAAGAAATAAAAATTTTGACTATCAGTGTTTTGTATATAAGGGTCACCTAGTAATCAACATATACTTTTCTCATCCATACCAATGAACAAATAACAAAATTATTTGCAGCATAATTTCACATTGCACAGAAATAATTTGTAAAAGTAATACAAGTTATTATATTATATACATTTAATAACATCATAATTCAAAAATCAATAAAAAGACAATTAACAAAAAACAACTGTTTAATGTTCTAAAGGTAAAAACTTCTGAAAATAATCAAAGTGAAATACAAACCTTCTAATGTTTTATTTCTAATAATTACAAATCAGATTGAGAAAAAAAAATGACAATCAGTAAGAATGTCTTAGTAAAATCTTTTTTACATTTAGATCTGGTCTTACTAAAATAATGTAACATTTTGGAAAAAATATACAGCTCAGAATTCCAACACTTGAAGAAATGATTGCAAATATCTCTACAAGCACAGTGTTTTTTCCTGTAACACTCATATAAGCTGGGATAAAAGCGATCCACACACTACAGAACACCAGCATGCTGAAGGTTATGTATTTGACTTCATTGAAACTATGCGGTAAATTTCTGGCCAAAAATGCAGCAAAAAAAGTTACAGCTGCTAGAAGTCCCATGTAACCCAGAAGAATGCAAAATGCCACCACAGATCCTTCATTGCACTGAACAATAATTTTGTCTGGATATGAATGAAAATTATTCTCTGGAAAGGGAGGCGCAAGACATAACCAGATTAAGCTAATTAAGACCTGAATGACTGGACAAATAATGAAAGAGTTGGTCAATTTTATGCCAACAAATTTCTTCCAGGATGGTCTTGGTTTAATGGCTTTGAACGCTGAGTAGACCATGATTGTCTTGGCCAGAATAGAGGACACAGCCACTGAGAAGATAATTCCATAGGAGGTATGCCGAGCCATGCAGCTGGCTCTTACTGGATGTCCAATAAATAAAAGTACACAGAGGAAACCTAACATAACAGAGACCAGTAAAAGGACACTTAAGTTTTGATTGTTAGCTTTGATGACTGGAGTGTCTCGGTATATTAGGAAAATTCCCAAGATAACTGATGTTTTAACAAAAAATACTGCAGAAATGGCAGATACAACAATGGAAATTGAATCATTTTCATATGAGAGGAATTCCAATGGTTTTGAAATACACTCATTATTATCATTTGGCCACTTGTCTTCTGCGCACAATATACATGATGTTTTATCTAAAAGAAAAAATAATTTCAAATGTTATATCAATAAAAAAACAAAATCCTGCACAAATATAGGAGAACTAAAAAAGAAACAGGAGTGTCATTAAAATATTAAAAATGATTTATTACATTCTAAAGTATTTATGAAATTCCTAATCTGCAACCTCAATGGCAGCCATTGTACTCCAATGTTAAAGTTCATTAAAGAACATTTTCAGATGTATTTCTCTTTGTCTTCCTTCCTCCTATTCCCCTGAGTAGGTAGACCATACTTACCTAAATTACCTACAACAATATCTAAATGAGATGTACTTACCATCACACAGCCTCTGTCCCAAATTATTTGGGACTCAATAATAGATAAAACAACAGGTAATAACATAAAAGTAAGATCTAACATTTTAAATTAAGCCTTACTGTTTTGCTAACAGGACAAAGAAAATAAAACAAATCTCCCTAATATAAATACACACTATTCAGGATAATATTTAGTATCATGGGAAGGTAAAAAAATATATATATTTATGCATGTAAATAAAGGTATGCTAAAGCAAATTAAAGCTCATTGAAACAGACCTAAACATTGTCGTTGGCAATATGGATCATTCTTTGCAACTTGTGTTGTAGTAATACCCAGTCAAACCTCTTTATATCTTTAATCACAGTCATGTTTTAATATCTCTATGCATTTCCATTGGATTGATTTCCCTACACACCACACAAGTCCAATGAGCATAGAGATGAGGTACCTTTACTTTAAGAAGCAAACACAGGTTCCTATTCTTTCAAAATCACAGATTAATGATTTCAGAACTGCAAAAAAAAAAAAAAAGCCATAACCATCCAACCATAAAATGGGCTAGAATATTACCAACTGGAAAATCATGATTTCTAAAACGTAACATAATGGAGACTAGAGATCAGTGAATCGAAGCTGACGAAGTGGAATAAGATCCGAATTTCAGGAAAAATTTGATTCACAACGAATCCGAAACTCCTCACTATTCGTAGTAACAAGCTAAAATGGCAGCTACACGTGTGAGAACATGGGGCAAGGAACTCTGAGAAAGCGGGATGACCCATAATGACATGCATGCAGCCAATCAGCAGCCAGCCAGCCCTGTGATGTCACAGCCCTATAAATAGCCTCAGCCATCTTAGATTAAGACATTTTACAGCGTTCTGAGAGCAGGGAGAGACGTGTGCAGGCGCTAGGGAGAGTGATAGGATAAACATAATAGTAAGAAAAAAACTCAAAAAATGATTTATAAGTGCAGGGAAAGGATAGGGAGGAATTATTTCACAGCATCTTAGTGCAGGGAGAGACGTCAGAAGACGCTAGGGACTGTGCTAGAAAAGCGATTTACAAGTGCAGGGAAAGAATATTTGGGGATCCAAACAGCCATTATACAGCTCTGTCATTCCATCAATTTATATATCCAGAAAAATATATACGCAGTTCACTGTTGCATTTATTTGTGGTGAGAGCATTTAGTGGCCTATTTCAGTACAAAAAGAAAAATATATACGCACTTCACTGTTGTAGTTATTTGTGGTGAAAGCGTTTAGTGGCCTATTTCTGTACAAAAAGAATAATATATACGCACTTCACTGTTGCAGTTATTTGTGGTGAAAGCGTTTAGTGGTAGAGGCCTAAATGTTTCTGGCACAGGCAGAGGTCGCAGCAGAGTAACACGCCCCCTTACTCTGCTGCGACCTCTGCCTGCAGGAGTCGCAGCGAGAGGTCTAAGCTCCTGGTGTCATCTAGCAGTCATGTCTTGACCAGCAACCCAACGATTCTTGATTGGTTAACTCAGTCATCCACTTCATCCTAAGTGACATCAGACACTCCTAGCCAACAGTTGGTGGGTTCGTCAGACACAACCCTTAGTTGGCATGGCCCGGGAACAGGCCCTGTGCCCTCACCTGTCCTCAACCTGCCTCTCTCCTTTGCTGTTCCCTCAGCCCCAGAAGTATTGTATGCTGTGGGCTCAGCTCCACTATACAGTGAGGACGAGCTAGTAGAGGACAGTCAGCAGCTACTGCCCAGCAAAGATCTGGAGGAGACATCCGCCGCTTTCTCCACTAGGCAGGCAAGTAGTGATGGGGAGAGTTGCGTGGGAGGTGGGGTTGCGAGCGGTCAGGCTCCTGACCCAGAGACCGCTGAGGAGGGCATCAGTGATGTGCATACACTCCTCGATGATGATGAAGCCGATCGCACTTGGGAGCCGGGTGAAGAAGGGGCTTCATCATCATCAGGACAAGAGGGTGGCAGCTTTCCCCTGAGGCAGAGGCTGAGCCAGCAAGGTGGTAGCATGGCTGGTAGTCAGCAGGGTGGCAGTAGTGGGAGGTCGGGAGCCAAATGTGCCCGGGGTAGACCACCTGCTTTGCAGCAGCCTACCTGCCCGGGAAGTAGTGGTGTAGGGGCTCACAGAGGCAGCGGCAGTAGCAGTCAGTCAGTGCAGTGTGTTGGGGGGAAAATCACCTACTCGGCGGTGTGGCAGTTTTTTGTTAAGCCGGCGGAGGATAAAATGGCCATATGTAGAATATGTGGGCAGAAGGTGAAGCGTGGCCAGGGTGCCAATGTTGGCACCATGGCCCTGCATCAACATATGCAGCATCACCATAAAGTGGCCTGGGAGAACCGTGGCTCCGATGTGATGGTCCAGGCTGCCTCAGCAACCGCTGCATCACCCAGTGACACGCACCGGCTTTCAGGCAGCTCCACTACCTCAGCCGAAGGCAGCTGTATGTCATTTCCATCTTCTGCTGATCCAGATGGTACTGCTCCTCCTACTCCTCATCAGTCATTCCGTTCGCAATGGATCACCGAAGTGATTGCCAAGAGACAACAGTATGTGTGCGCTCATCCAAAGGCACAGAAGCTGAATGTGCTCCTGTCCAAGTTGCTGGTGCTGCAGTCCCTCCCTTTCCAAGTGTGTGACTCTGCACCTTTCAGAGAACTGATTGCTTGCCGAGGTGGAGAGTTCCAAGCCATCATTTTGCGAAAAAGGAAGTACCAGCCTTGTACAAATATGTAGAACAGAAGGTGGGACAGTCATTGAGCCTGTCGGTGTCTGCCAAAGTGCACTGCAGCGCTGACGTGTGGAGCTGCAACTACGGTCAGGGACAATACATGTCCTTTACGGCCCACTGGGTGAATGTGATTCCTGCACAGCCACACCAGCAACTGGGCCAGGTGAAACCACTTCTGCCTTCACGTTCTCACGCCGCTGGTCCTGCAACAACGTCTGCCTCTGCCCCCTCATCCTCAACCATGTCCTCAGACTCCATTGCAGGGACAATTCACAGTGCCCCTCCAGCATACCACATGTGCAGGGTACGGCGGTGTCACGCTGTTCTGCACCTGGTTTGCCTGGGGGAACAAAGTCACACAGGGGAGGAACTGCTCCGTGTGATTCATCAAGAAATTTAATCATGGCTTTCTCTGAGACAACTCAAAATTGGAACCATGGTGACCGACAATGGGAAGAACATTGTGTCTGCGCTGCGTCAAGGAAGGCTGAGCCATGCTCCCTGCATGGCACACGTCTTCAATATGGTTGTCAAGTGGTTCCTGAAGTCTTCCACCATCTGCAAGACATTATAAAAATGGCCAGGAAACTTTGCATGCACTTCAGCCACTCGTACACCGCAAAGCACACCCTCCTTGAGCTGCAGCGGCAGAACGGCATCCCCCAACATAGGCTGATATGCGACGTTTCCACCTGTTGGAATTCCACCCCCCATATGTTGGACCAACTATGTGAACAGAGAAAGGCCATCAATGAATTCCTGATGATCCAAGAGGATAGGAGTACTCCCATGTGTAACTTCGAAGTTAGCCAGTGGCAGCTCATGCGTGACACCTGCCGTTTGCTTAGGCCCTTTGAGGAGGCCACGTTATTTGTCGGTCACCAGGACTACAGGATGAACAACGTCATTCCACTGCTTCATGTCCTGGAACAGATGCTGGTAAATCTTGCTGGTCAGGGGACTGGACATGTGGCGCCTAGATCTCACGGCCACATGAGCCCTGTTGGGCTGAACTGGAGGAGGAGGAGGACATTAGAGCAAAGGCAATGTATAGCGAAATGGGTGGCTTATCTACTCAGGTGACAGGAGAGGAGGAGCAGGAGCAGCCAGAGGAGCAAGAGGGAGATGAGAAAGATGAGGCAGAGGACCCAGACACACCGTGGCCGTATGCAGGGGAGATGTAAGCAGGGAGTCCCTCTGAGTCACTTGCAGAAATAACTAGCTGCATGCTCACTTGCTTGCGCAGTGACAGCCGAATTGTCACCATTCGGCAGAGGGATGACTTTTGGCATCTCCACCTGCCTATCTGCGCCATCGTCCATCCTCTCGCAGGTCTGACCGGGGGGAGGGAGCCCTCTGCACTCACGTTCCACTGCCATGGCTGCTGGGGAGGGGTGGGGTGGCAGGAGCAGTACCAGCTATATCAGCAGCAAACTGTGTCTAGAGTCGCTGATGAGCAGCTTTCTTCACCTGCATAGTGAAGAAACTACTGACCGGCAGCTAGACATAGAGCAGAACCTGAACCAGCAGGTGGCGGCATACTAGGAGTGCACCCTGCCAGCTGTCATTGAAGATCCGGTGAACTATTGGGCGGCCAAACTTGGAGTTTGCCCTGGAAAAGCTATCCTGCCCGGCCAGTAGTGTGGCATCAGAGCGGGTGTTTAGTGCGGTGGGGGCCATAGTTACCCCAAGAAAAACTCGCCTGTCCACCCAAAATGTGGAGAAACTGACCTTTGTTAAGATCATTCAGGCGTGGATCAGCCAGGGTTTCCACCCACCAATGCTTGATGCATCTGATTAGATGGTCCATGCCGCCTGACCCAAACTGTGACAAAAGAGACCAGTTTCTTCTGGCTACCTGCCTCAGCTACTACTCTAATGCCACACGCCTGATGCCACAAATCAGATGCCAAGTGCTCCTTCTTTCACCCACCTTCGTCAGCGGGTACTGGTATTGCCACCCACCGCCCCACTCTGTCACCGGGTAACTTTGTGGTCTCCTGATGCTGCTGCTGCCATCTCCACACTATGTCACCTTTCCACTCTGTGGTGTCCTGATGCTGCTGCTGCCATCTCCACTCTATGTTACCTTGCCACTCTGTGGTCTCTTGATGCTGCTGCTGCCATCTCCACACTATGTCACCTTGCCACTCTGTGGTCTCCTGATGCTGCTGCGGCCATCTCCACACTATGTCACCTTGCCACTCTGTGGTCTCCTGATGCTGCCCCCACCTCCACACTATGTCATTGTGCCACTTTGTGGCCTCCTGATGCTGTCGCCACCTCCAGGCTCTGTCATTGTGCCACTCTGTGGTCCCCGCCTAATGCTGCTGCTGCCGCCTCCTCTGTGGCCTCCTCCTGATGTTGCTGCTGCCGCCACCTCCAGACTCTCTCATTGTGCCACTCTGTGGCCAGTTATCCCTGTGGTAAATTTCATGACACCTCCTGCTCTGAATCCTAAAAAGTTACAAGGATCAAGAGGCCCAACTTTCACGGTCTGTATTCATAGTGAGCCTCTTGATGCTGCCGCCACCTCCAGACTCAGTCATTGTGCCACTCTGTGGTCTCCACCTGATGCTGCTGCTGCCGCCACCTGTGTTGCCTCCTCCTGATGTTGATGCTGCTGCCACCTCAATGACTCCAGTCATTGTGCCACTCTGTGGCCAGTTATCCCTGTGGTAAATTTTCTGACACCTCCTGCTCCGAAACCAAAAGTTATAAGGATCAAGAGGCCTCACTTTCACGGTCTGTATTCATACCGGAAAATCCTGATGCTGCTGCCACCTCCACACTCAGTCATTGTGCCACTCTGTGGCCTCAGCCTGATGCTGCTGCAGCAGCCACCTCAGTCACCCTCTCGACTCTGTTGGGGGGGCTCTACTTGTATAAGTGGTTAATAGAACAGGTTCTGTAGACATCTATGTGGAATCAGCTGACGAGGGTGTAAAAGGAATGCACTTCTTCTTGGCGCTAACATAGACCTGTAAGGCTGAGTTCACACTTTAGTTATTTGGTCAGTTTTGGCCTCGTGACTACCCAAATAAGTGAAGTGTGCAGTGATTCTATTAGCGACGCCTGTCATCTGCATGTCATACTGACTCACAGTATTATTTTGCTACCACAGCAGATTTCCTTTGCATGTTACTGCAAGACATCGTGTTCTACACCACTATCAAGGCTCTCTGCAGCCCGGATATAGCCATTTTTTAACGTGATTTGCCACAAATAAATTCAGATCGAAGAGAATCTTTTCTGAAAGTTCAGCGAACCAGCCGAATCAAATTTTCGAGAAATTTGCCCATCTCTAATGGAGACCAATGAAAAGACAGTTAAGTTTGGAATGTTAGCTTTGATGAATAGAGTGTCATTGTATATTAGAAGAATTTCCAAAATAACTGGTGTTCTGACAAAAAATACTGCAGAGATGGCAGATATAACAATGGAAACCGAATTATTCTCATATGAGAGGAATTCCAATGGCTTTGAAATACACTCAATATTATCATTCGGCCACTTGTCTTTTGGGCACATAATACATGACGTTTTATCTAAAAAAAAAAAAATAATATCAAGTACAATGAACATAGAGATGAGCCTTTGCTTTAAGAAGACAACAAAGTTCCCTATTCCTTCAAAAAAAAAAACAATCATTGATTTCACAACTGCAAAAAAAAAAAAAAAAGACATAAAATCCCATAATTCCCACAAAATGGCCTTGAATATTACCAACTGGAAAATAATTACTTTCACCTGTTTCGTTAGATATTTCTCCGACTGAACACTCAATACATTCAAAGCAGCAATGGTAAATTCCTTTCTTTATAGATCTTCTGTAACCTTCAGGGCACTCTTCAGAGCATAGAGAGGTGGGAATCTAAACCACAATAAAAAATAAAGAAAGAAAAATTATTTTAGGGAAAGAAAACATCTGGCACAGGAATTTTTGATTACTACCAATATAGTTCTGCTTTAGACTAGGTAGATCGATCTTTGTACATGTTTAAATATAATACTGATTTAAAACCTTCTAATAAATTACTATTTATTATCTTGTAATAAATTACAAAAGATACTTGGTTGCTTTAGTTTGCCTGTATTTCTTTAAAAACTATTTTAAAGTGCAAAAAGTGAACTCTGCATTGCATTGTTTCCAACCAACCTCTACTTCAATACAGGAAACAGTCAGCAGAATGAACCTGCAAAGTTAGGTTAATCCTATTAAAATATACTTTATTATACTTCAGCATTGTTGGGGGGGGGGGGTGGATTTTACCCCCCACCCCCATCACACACACACAAAAGAAAATGTGCAAACAATTCCCTTTTTGGAATCAGTAGAACAATCCCAATGTAGACATTGCTCAATCCATTCCTAAAAAAAAAGTTTTAAAAAGGAAATATATGTGTAAAAATTACTTTTGTGTTTTTCATAATTATTTATTTTTATAATGGTTCAAAAAAACCCTAGACCAAAGAGGTTATTTAGTTAGTTAACAAAGTCTCCTATTCGGGATAAACAATTTAACGTTTGGATTTTTCTCAGCTGCACAAAAATAAACTTGGATTATTAAATATCATTATACAATATTCTCTCTTTTTTTTAATTAGATACCCACTAACCACATCTGAACATATGAAAATACATATTCACACTAACCATGCCATGCTTCCATCGTAGAAGGTCTTTCATTATCATTTGTTCATCTAGTTCATGGGATGAGACATTAAAAACTGAAAATTTTGTTAAAAGAAAGGTATTGTGAGTTCTGACTGTAAAACTATATAAATTATAATGTGAAGGCATTTCTCCTTTTTCGTTAAAAAATACATAATCCCCAGCAGGATCTTGGAAGTGAATTCTTCCTAAAAAATGCTGAAGAAATAAATATACATTGCACAAACTTTTATTAAAAAAACTTGCTATCCTTTAAAAAACACAAATATTCTGTAAAGAGATAAAAAATTCACTAACCCCTTATCTCATTGGTGAATACTAATTCCTAATATATTATATTAAATTATGGAGGATATGCAGGAGCAATATACATATGCGTTTATTTTTCTAGTAGCTAAACTTTGTAAATCTTTCTTGTGATGTCAGTTGTGTTATCTGCATTAATAAGGACTGACCAGCCCTAAGAGAAGGAGAAGTGAAGAAGGATCTGATGATTGATATAATATGTAGTTTTATTCTTTTGATAGGAGATGATAAAATAGAAAAATGTACCCTTTGTCATGTAGCACCCAGTGTCTCCCACCCCAATCTCCTTACAAGACTGGCTCCTGGCACCTTGTTTATAAGCCTCGCTGCCCAGCTAGTTTCCCACCTGACATCATCACATTCCATGTAAGTCTTTCAGCCTTTTACTGCATGGGATGATGCCAAGAGCATGTCCAAAACTCTGGAGTAATGGGTAGTAGAGTGGTGGACATAGCTAACAGTTGGCTCCCATGCAGAACTGGGCATATAGTAGCCATTGACTCTTGTAGTGGGAAGTGAGACCCTCTGCAAAAATACAAAATACTTTGACTGAAGTTTAGCTTTAAAGTATGTCCTAGGTCCTAGGACCCAGGCATCTGCTAAGTCAATGAAAGTAGTCCCCGGGTTACATACGAGATAGGGACTGTAGGTTTGTTCTTGAGTTGAATTTGTATGTATGTCGGAACATGTGCATTAATTTAATAAATGCAGTTAGGACAGATGTTTGTCTTAACACAATATTAGACAGCATGGTGTGAGTTACGGTATAAAATCTTCACTGTGAGTTAATCACAAAGCAAAAAGAAACTTTGGGGAGCATAGACATTCATTAACTTCTGAAGCAAGCTGTGTTTTAATATGCAAAAAAGAAATAACTGCAGAATTTGTCTTGGTCATTAAAGAGTTGCAGGATGTTGCAGAAAGAGCTCAGTCCTTAAAATCACTCACAACCTCAGCTGTGAAGAATTCAAAAGAATGTGTCTGCGAGTCATGCAAAACAACCATCAAGCCTCCGTCCTGCACACAAGGGAGCAGAAAAGCCCCGTTTCGTCATCCGTATGTCAGATTTCCTAACTCGGGGACTACCTGTATGCACTAGAAGTGCATGTGACATTGTGAGAATGTAAGAAAACAGTTGGGGGAAAACCTATTGCCATCCCACAACAGGATAAGAGTGATTCTTATATGTCGGGATGGTATTTGAAACAAATCTAAATTATTGGCTTTGATTATTATGTTTAGAACCACTGAAAACATTTGATTTATTAAAGCTCTCCAAGACTAGAGTGTATTTGGTCGATGATTGAAAACATTTGCCAAATAATAGAGAATTATTAAGATATCCATTTTAGGTTTGCAGGATTTGTGACTCAGTGGCAGTGGTCACCAGCAATCTGAGAGGACTGAAAGAATAATTGGCAGCAGAGTCTAACTAGGGCTGACCCTCTTTATCTTATACGAAAACCAAAGATTAGATGTTTACACACACTTTAAATTTTATGAGCATATTTAAGATGTTCGTTCGTATTTTCTTACAACCTTTTGCATATATTGATGATCTCTCAAGAAGTCACCTCTAGGGAAGATTGACTTGAATAACTGAATTTCATGTAGAGAATGTGCCATGGCATACACAGCTTTGTACACCTGGTAAGTGGTTCTAAATTCACTAGTGTAGTACAGATTATTGCTTAATTTGCCCATCTGTATAGTATTGTTGCACTGATGCAGGGTAATGCCATACATTTTTCTTATTGCCAAATTTAACTTATGGTTTGACGTTAAGCATTTAAAATAAATTGCTATTAAATGTTCCAAAAAAAGGTCATTTGGTCGATTAGCAGGACTGAGATTGTCTAGAAATCTCTTCAAATTTGGTATCTTTCTCTTTAATGGAAAAAATACCAAACTTCCATGGAAAACTCTTTTATTTCTTGAAGATAAGATAACATTAGTTGTAGGACCTGCTGGCAAAATAAATGTTTTGTCATTATGACCACCACAATCTTCTCCAATAAACATTATAACTGAGAATGAGATGGAACACAGCACAACAATTTTTGAAGTTGATTTATTAAAAATCTCAATCTTTCGTAGTTTCTGTTTTGAAGTTTCATCTTTTTCTGAAGATATAGAAATTACAAACTCAATGCAGATATCAAAACTGGCAGCTACTTTCTTCAGCTCCTGACTTTCACCGCCATCATCCTCAGATTCAATGACACCAATCCACGTCCAGCCAAAGTGTTTGAGTAATTTAACAATTGCCAAGTACTGGATCTGATTACCAGGAAGAGTGTAAAAGAAGGACGGGTACGTGTGCTTGTTGGCTACAACAGCATCTGCTGAACCATAGCTGATCTAAATAGTAATAATACCAAGTAGAAATCTAAATCTTTTGTAGACAGTGTCTGATATATACTAATGACAATTTTTAGGTCAAAATTAAACAAAGAAATACTTAAATACATTTTTATAATTATGTATTTTAACATGCATACATTTAGCCTTTATTTAGCCAACTGCTCTGTAATGCACAAATAGTTTATTTTACAAGCTTGGATCACAAAAGAGTTTTCATTTGTCCTAAAAACTAAAACTTGATGAATTGCATTGTGGATAATGAGAAAGAAGAACATTTGATCATCTTTGCTTGGAGATTTTGGCCCTGATTCATCAATGAAATCCGCGTACGCTCAAGGCGCGTATTTACGCACTGGACAGGAACTCGGTTAACTCTTGCCCAACAGGAAAGAAATAAGTGATTTTAAATATATTTTAAGATAAAATATGCTTTTTTCTTAGTGCATATAGATGTTTTAAACATTTAAACAGCACAAACATTTTTGTTGTTGAATAGCCCGACGGCTTCCGATTTCGGATCGCGAATATGAATGCGAGAGCGAGTGTCCGATTTTGCTTGGTGAATCAGGGCCTTTGTTTTAATTTTAACCTTTACTTACATTATTGCATGGGTTGATAAAATTCCGCTTAAAATAATAAATTGTACATCATTCTCTGGTGCCTATGGATCCTCCTAAATACCATAGTAACTTTCTCTTTAATTAATACAGCACACCATTTTAAAATCTTTTGGATCTATTTATTAAGTACGTAAGTTTATTAAATTTTCTTCCATTCTTTATTAAAAAATTATTAGTTTCATACTTTGTTCCTTGGTTAGAACAATTATTAAAAAAGTAAAACTTTGTAACACTGTCTTTATTCCCTATATTGGATGTCCCTCATATAGAAAATGGTCTGAGTGAATGTTTCTCACAATGTCCTGATTATCTGGGTGACATTGCATTACTATAGCTAGAGATGATCAATAGTCCAAAACTCTGAATTTGTTAAAATTCATACTGTATTGCTTAATTCTGAGTTTAGAAAATTCTGATTTGATTTTGTATGTTATCATGTTATCATTATATCATTATATACATATCATAACCACCTACCATTACTGCAAATCATACTTCATCTAACAATCACTGTTGTTTTGTACATATTTCTTGATTAGCATGTTTTAATAGCTGATTAGTACTAGCATATGTTTTAGAGTGAAATGTATTAATATTTTTCTGATAATAACGATGTTTACCTGAGGCTTCTTAATGGGTCAACAATTATTTACCTATAACATTTGAATAAACTAGGACCTTTATGGGAGAATCACAAGACATTTTTTAAATTTTAAAGACAATTTTACAGAAAGCTGTAAATTTAATAAAAAGACTAAAATGTGATTGACAGTGGACAAGTTTCATGAAACTTTAGTAACTGCGTTCAATTTAAATATAAAATTTTTTTTTAGTGTTTGTATATTGAAATAGCTTGTTTGTATGGGTGTGCATGTGTACGTGTCCAAGGGATTGATTAAGTTAGCTCCAGAACATCAAAAAGTTGTGCAATTTTAACAAATATCATTATATCATGCAACATATCTTTTACCTGGGTATAACCATATATATTCAGAATTTCAAAAATATGTAAAGAAGTCTTTGCAGTTTGATCTCCAATAAAGCCAGTTATTTTGCCATGGTCATGACAAGCGTAATTAGGAATGGTCTCGCCAGACCCAGATAATATACACAGGGCACTTTCTACAGCCTTACTCACATCATTACAGGAATCCTGCACAAGATATCCTAGAGTCAAATTGGGTAAAATATTGGGATTCTGATTTATTTCATCTATTGCAAAAATGAAAGCCATAATGTGTCTGTAGTGACGTGGCAAAGGGCTATAATATAACAAAACACACATATTTTAATGGTAACTAATTTTGAAAACAAAAACATTGTTCTATAGGATACATACAAGTGTTGATACACGGAAGCAAACTGTAATACCTAGGTGATCCTTCAAACTTAGAATGAATTTCTAAGTATATTTGTTGTTTCACTAACCTTTCAGCAAAACACTCTAGTTTGCTAGATTGTTAGTCAACGTTTCCTTTACTCTTTTCTGCCAATGACATGCATCACACATTATGGTACTGAAAAAGTTAAACAACTTTGTTTTACATTCAACAGGCTCTGGACTGTAACTAAATCACTTTTTTAAGATAAAATACATGGTGCTCTCCCCTCCCTCCATGTTTTTTCCCCCTTGCATTACATCCAGAGATCCTTCTGACACTAGTCATTGTGGTTTTGGTTGCCCAGTGGAAGTGGTAGAGTGCTAAACCAAAACGATTAGTGTCAAGTTGGTGAACAGGAGAATATCCAATCCCTGATCCCCTCAACAGAGTATGAACCTGGAATTGTTCAGCTCTCAACACTTCCACGTTCACAGTTCCCAGCTCCTAACGTTTGTGGTCAGGGTAACAGCTTATCAATCAGCTACAACAGGTTGGATAAACAATAGCAATAATAATACAGTATATTTGTCTTTTTAATTTTATTTATTATTTGTCTTTTTAAAATTGCTTTCAGAAACTTTATAATGATTTGTAAATTTTAAGTTAAAAGTAAGGATTTTAAAATGTATAGGCAAAAATCCACATAAGACTCACATTACTCCTAAGTTCACATTGTTTAGTAAAACACCAACAAAAATAAGAAACTATAAGACCTATAATGCAGTGTAAAAAGTAATGGATAACCCTTTCTTTAAGGGAGGGGCATTATATTAGTTCCTTTTATTAGTTTAGGGAGAGCTTTTTGATTGAGAAGGTTAACTTTATTTCTACTTAGAGACAAGATGTATAGACAGATTTTCTATTACAAGAATGTAGAGACCGCAGAATATACAGTTGTGTAAACTTTGCCATCAACAGGACAATTTTAGTAAGCAAGGCTAGGCTCAACTTTACTAGAGACAGAGTTGTCAGTTTACTAAAGTTCTTCAGGAAGGTAGCTCATTGTGGGAGAACCTAAGTTATCCTGCAGACTTGGAACAAACTTCTTCAATTATTTTTTTTAATGTCTGTTATTATGTCGGAAAACTTTGTAACTCCCATGTGTCATATCAGCCTAGAGAGTGTTTTGCTGAAAGGTTAGTGAAATAACAAATATACTTTGAAATTCATTCTAAGTTTGATGGATCACCTAGGTTCTGTCATGACAGCCTATCTTCCATAGTCTTGTACGAGCAAGCTAAATCAGGCCATAGCACACAGACTAGGATTTACTACAAGAACTAGGTTACTGCAGAGAATACAACAGTGTAAAATTGACCCTGGGCTGAAGACTCCATCCCTCTCCCAGGTTAGAAACTGGACATAGTTCCAGAGTATCTGCCTAACCTTAAAAAAATGGGAATTGATTTTTTCAAAAAAAGATTGCATTGGAGTCTGGGACCAGATGTTGTTTAGGCTGTTTGCGGTCAAAAGGGTGTGTGAACCTGTGTGCTAGGAGAGCCAGGGAGGTGTCCCAAAATTTAGCTGGAGCAGTAGGTCTGAGAGAGAGTGAGCCAAGAGGCTACATTTATGGTATTGTAACGATACTGATGACCTGCAAGGAAAAACAGTATTAATTTTGTTTTCATATTTTACAGTTAGCAGACCACCCAGAAATCTTAATTGGACTTAGGAATACTTCTGTGCAAGCAGTACATTTCATGCATACTCCTCAGACATCCTGATTTATTTCTATAATGCAGGCTTCATACTGCATAACACAGGACAGAACTATAACTTACCTTGTACTGCAACACAAATGCCTAATGTTGTACATAGCTGTAAAATGAAGAACAAAGTATGTAACAAATTTGGATGCTCCAGTTAGATTTTTTATTCATATCAGTGAATAATTGATAAAATTACAGTAAACTTTTTAAAGTTAAAAATTTGTTTAACGTTAAAAATTTGTTTAACACACTGTCTTTGTATTTGGGATCCTCAACAGTGAACAAAAACATATTTTTTAATATGTTACCACTAAAGAGGCGACAGAATTGCAGTCTATAAAGATGCACACTAAAAAGGTTTGTGCAATGCCGTTAGAGGAAGAAATTCAAGAATGATATGGATCAGGATACAATATAATATTTGTCTCATTGTTTCTATTTGCTTTCCTGCGAAATTACATTCTGCATTGCCTTGCTGTGCAACAGAATTGAATGTCAGACACATATTGCTCCTGTTTCAGATTACAAATTTTCCCATTAATCTATGGTTCCCAGTACTTCAATAGTTTAACAAATGGAACATGAACAAATCTGTGCAAAGCCTATTCATAAAGATGACAGAAAGTTACAGATAATACTTACAGAAAACAAGAATAATGGAAGAATTCTCTATTGTAAAATTGATGAACAGTGAATATTCCACCAATAATAATGTCACCATTCTGGAACTGACCTGTATTAATTTCAGGGATTATTTTCCTGATCAAACATTGTGAATTTGTGCCCAGTTTGTGATTTAGTGTGATTAGTAATATTAAGGTACTGAAACATGCCATTGTTTTATAAAATAGTAATCTTTCAAACATTTCCAGTAAAATCAATATTAAAAAGAGTGGAAAAAACATATATATTGCAACCTTTCTGATAATGAGCAGATCTTCTATAGACTGCATGAACTGAGTGACATTATATAGTTTTCAGGGTTCTGGTGAGATGATAGCTGAATGTTAGAATATTATATTTAGACTGTCTTGGCTGATATTAAAAAAAATCATTTCTTGTTATTCTTGCTATTGACTTTTAGTCTGTTTAATAAAATAAGACATTCCAAACCAGCATGTTTTCTTACTGTTAAAAAAAATCCTTGTTGAGAACCTCAGACAAACAGCAATGTGTAATTGTGTATATATATATATATATATATATATATATATATATATATATATATATATATATA
>NC_092860.1:150006663-150036432 GCF_032062135.1 Pyxicephalus adspersus | reverse complement strand
TGTCATTTGCAATCCCTATTTAATGTACAGCGCTGCGTAATATGTTGGCGCTATATAAATCCTGTTTATTAATAATAATAATAATAATAATAAAGTAGGTTTTGTGTCAGGTAGACAAGCCTCAGAGGCGACTCGTCGGATGATTAATCTGCTGACCATTGTGGAAAAATCCGGAAAACCAACAATCTTTCTCACATTGGACGTTGAGAAAGCTTTTGATAGAGTACAATGGAGCTTCTTACGTGCAGTATTACAAAAATTTGGATTGGAGGGATCCATTCTCTCTGCAATCATGGCATTATATAAGTACCCCTCAGCTCAGGTATTTCTTTCTAATATGCTGTCTTCTCCTTTCATTATATCCAATGGAACTCGCCAAGGTTGTCCTTTATCACCAACACTTTTTGCACTAATTATGGAACCATTTGCACAGTCTATTAGAGATAATTGTAATATACATGGAATACGGGTTGGTGTCTCTTCACATGTCATAGGATTATTTGCGGATGATGTAATTCTTTCATTAACAAACCCACAGGCCTCACTTTTAGCTGTGTTGCAAAGAATTGTAGCATTTGGATCGGTGAGCTACTATAAAATCAATGACGCAAAATGTAATGTTTTACCAGTGAATGTCTCTCTTTGTTTACAAAAGCAACTAATGAAGCAATTCCCATTTAAATGGGCTACAACTGGGGTTGAATATTTGGGTATCCAACTAACTTCATCACTGTCATCTTTAATCAAGGCTAACTTTTCATATTTGATAGAAGTAGTAAAGACAGATCTAGTTAACTTATCTAAAGTCGAATTAACCTGGTCAGGACGAATAGAGGCATTTAAAATGGCAGTACTACCTAAAATTCTTTATTTTTTTAGAACTATACCGGTGGTTCTTCCTAACTCAATCATCTTGACATTGCAAAAGTTGTTAAAGAAATTTATATGGTTTGACAAAAAACCACGGATACCGCAATCGCCTATGTTTAGAGCAAAGAGAGTGGGAGGCATGGGAGTCCCTAATATAATGGATTACTATTTAGCTTCTTTAATGGATCATTTGGAAGATTGTATAAGGCCTGATATAAATAAAAGATGGTTAGATATAGAAAGATGGTATATACCAACTGGTAACTACCTAGCCTTTCTATTAGCTAATTCACGCTCCCACATGGAGATAAAACTGTGTTTACCTCCAATAGAGGCCATGATATTTATTTGGAAGAAACTTAAAAATAAAAAATGTACTAATACACAGGGTACCATAATTCCAGTGCCTTTGCATTATTTTGAACTCCTGATCCCAAACCTCAATATTCAATCTTGGCACAATTTGGGATTTCAGTATGTGTCGGATTTACCACGTTTCCACTCCTTCCTTAATACTTTTAAAATGTATCAGAAAAATCATTTTCTGAGTTCTCTTCCGGAAGGAGAGTTTTTGATCCCAGAGGTATTTTGGAATAGAGCTCAGAAGATTACCCATAGCAAAGGAGGCATTTCAATGTACTACAATTTACTTCACAATAAGAATGTTTGGAGTAAAACTCATGCTTTTATTATCTGGGAGCAAGACTTAATAAGCACATTTACACTTTCTCAATGGAAAACTGCAATCAGTTATAGTTATAAAGCTTCTAAATGTACATCACATTGGGATAATTACCAGAAAAATGTATATAGATGGTACAGAACACCACTTAGATTATCAAAATTTGTACCAGATTACTCTCCATTATGTTGGAGGAAATGTGGAGAATTAGGTACTTATTTACATATGTTTTGGGACTGTAGGAACATTCGTAGCTTTTGGAATTCTATTTTTGTCCTAATTTCAAGGGTTACAGGATTTTTTACTAATCCGAATGCAGCATTAGCACTGTTAAACCTGGGTCTGGAGAAATTTCCAATTGGCTTCCGCACCATAGTTACTCATATTCTTACTGCCGCTAGGATTTCTGTAGTTACTAAATGGAATCATTCAACAACTCCTAATATCTCTGAGGTGGTGCTGAAAGTACACTCAAATTATTATTATGAATGTGCCTTAGCATATAGCAACTTGCAGGCCCATAAATTTCATTCAAATTGGAAGATGTGGGAAAAATTTCTACCTACCAATCATTAAACTGTCTAAAACTGTTTGGATCTATGTAACCTGTAATGCTGTTAATTGTTAATAACATTGACCATTGTGTTTAGTTATTTTACTTTCTTTTCTTTATTGTATCTTCTCTTTGATATTTTCTATGATATTAGATATAATGTACTGCTAAGTTTACCTAATCTCTCTTTGTCTTTCCTTTTTATCTTTTGTAATATCTTAAAAATTTTCAATAAAAATATATATAAAAAAAAGAAAAGTTTAGTGATGCCCCTCTCTGTCCCTTTGAGTACTGATGCCAGAAGTGCAAGTTCCTGGATTGATGAGTGCCACCATATCATTCACCAGAGGGTTACACAGAGGGGAGCACTCATGCTTCTTGCAACCATTGGCCAGTAGTAACGTGTAGGGACAACGTCCCTCCTGCAATAAAATAACCTTATCTGCCTGTTAGAAATGTTTTACAATAATTGAAATCACCTGACCCCTCTATGTTGTGGGCACCGCCATCTTTTTTCGAGCAGGAATTTATTCAGTCCCAGCCATAGGGTAAGCTGGGATGCACTGGGTATTTCTGCACTGTCCCGCTGTGCATTGTCTTACACCAAGCCCATAGATCCAATTAATAACTATGCTGGTGTTATTTATTTTTTGCAGCATAAACCCCACATGCTCATAGTGGATATGGTTTTATCAGATTTCAGATGTAAAGCCTAAATCTTAGCGAAACATTTCAGATCTGTTTTTATCCTGGCTTTTGGATCAGTGGTTAAATTGGTCTGTAATTAGAACATACTGATGGATCCTTGCCATCTTGAGAAATGACAATGATGGAAGCCTAAAGTCTAAAGGAGGCTGGCTACAGGTCATCACGTGGTTGTAGTCCAACACAAAATCAGAAAGAAAACTAAGAAACCAGACCAGGTGCCTTCAAAGATTAGGTGTTGATTCTGCTTGGATTGAAGCTTTTTGCAAGTCATCTCAGAGATTGGAATTTTCCAATGAAAGGTAGTTTATCCATCCAATGATGAGGGACATCTGTCATTATCCACCAGTTCAGCTAATCCACCCAGCCGCCATTGTCAACTGTCATCATTCTATACCTGCCATCAACATGTATGACATATGGCCTGACATATGGGTCTTTAAAAAACAAAAAAACAAAAAAAAAAACAAATTCAGCTCAGAATTTACAAATATAGGCAAATTTCTGGACCAGTAAAACTGAAATTATTCAGACTCATCTCTATGCTCACCTCTAGGAGTCACCTATAAACCAAGTAATAATTATTATTATTTTTAATCATACTCACACATGCACCACCAACACAACTTAGCATCATGTATGTGGGTTGTATAAGTGATACATAACTATGTTTAAAAATGTAACTTTGAAAATAAATAAAATGAAAACTAACTAGATAAAAGTTTTTACTATCAATGGGAATGCCTTAGTAAAATCTTTTTTTACATTTAGATCTGGTCTAACCAAAATATTGTAACATTTTGGAAAAAATATACAGCCCAGAATTCTGACACTTGAAGAAATTATAGCAAATATCTCTACAAGCACAGTGTTCTTCCCTGTAACACTCTTATAAACTGGAATAAAAGCGATCCACACACTATTCATATGTTTATTTGCAATAATTTTGTAAAAATATTTACAAATAAAATTAACCAAAAGCACTAAAGTTTCTGTATGTAAAAAGTCTAGTATTTACAAACCAAAAAGAAAAAGAAAAATGGTGACTATTGGTGAGCATGTCTTAGTAAAATCTTTTTTACATTTAAATCTGGTCTTACTAAAATAATGTAACATTTTGGAAAAAATATACAGCTCAGAATTCCGACACTTGAAGAAACAATTGCAAATATCTCTACAAGCACAGTGTTTTTTCCTGTAACACTCATATAAGCTGGGATAAAAGCGATCCACACACTACAGAACACCAGCATGCTGAAGGTTATGTATTTCACTTCATTGAAACTATGCGGTAAATTTCTGGCCAAAAATGCAGCAATAAAAGTTACAGCTGCTAGAAGTCCCATGTAACCCAGAAGAATGCAAAATGCCAAAACAGACCCTTCATTACACTGAACAATAATTTTGTCTGGATATGAATGAAAATTATTCTCTGGAAAGGGAGGAGCAAGACATAACCAGATTATGCTAATTAGGACCTGGATGACTGGACAAATAAAGACAGAGTTGGTCAATTTTATTCCAACAAATTTCTTCCAGGATGGTCTTGGTTTAATGGCTTTGAACGCTGAGTAGACCATGATTGTCTTGGCCAGAATAGAGGACACAGCCACTGAGAAGATAATTCCATAGGATGTGTGCCGAGCCATGCAGCTGGCTCTTACTGGATGGCCTACGAATAAAAGTACACAAAGAAAACTTAACATAATGGAGACCAATAGAAGGACACTTAAGTTTTGATTGTTAGCTTTGATGACTGGAGTGTCTCGGTATATTAGGAAAATTCCCAAAATAACTGAGGTTTTAACAAAAAATAGTGCAGAGATGGCAGATACAACAATGGAAATTGAATCATTCTCATATGAAAGAAATTCCAATAGTTTTGAAGCACACTCATTGTTATCATTTGGCCACTTGTCTTCAGGGCACATTATACATGATGTTTTATCTAAAAAAAATAATAAATACAGTAAATAGATATAGAAAAAAGCAAGATCTTCACTATGACATTCCTAACACGCTACAGCCTCTGGCCAAAAATTGTTACTACTCCTATTTATTACTTGTATTGTCAGACGTAATTTACTTCAGGGGGGAGATAGGTCAAACATTGATGGGATTGAGGGGTATGAAGCTTGCATAGATGACTGGCACCTTTCAAAAACAAAAGACTTGAAGAAACAGATTGGGGCATACTGTGAGGATCTAACACTTTAGATTTAGCCCCATTTTCATTGTCATGACAATTGCCAACAAGGCAAAGAAAGGAGTGAACAGATCCTAACCCTTTTTTATTACTTTCAAAATTTGAAAATAAATTGTTTAGAAATACAGTTTAGCGTATAATATGGTATAAAAGTGCCACCGAAGAAGTATGCATAAGTGAACTAAATGTAAAACTGGTTGTCCCAAAGATTGTTATTACATGACATATAACTCAAAAAGGTACCATATATTTAATTTATTTTTATTTTTTAGAACTGCTGCTTTGGTAGAACTAATTAATGACCAGGGATGGACATAGGGAGGTACAAAGTATTCTGCTTTATAAGGGCCTTAGACCCTCCTCAGCCAACAGTGGCCCTCACAAGGGCCCCAAATCAGTTTAATGGGGGGCTCAAGTCAATTCCACCCAGGGGCCCACTGTTTTCTATCTCTGCCACTATACTTTACAACGATTATTGCAACATTGAAGTTTTTAAGTCAGTAAGCTTTATCTGAAATTATTATTATTATTATTACACAGTATTTATATAGCACCAACTTATTATACAGCGCTTTAGAAAGTCCATGTTATTATTATTATTATTAGAATTGGAGATATGTAGTGGTGGGAAGTAGTGATGGTTTCAAAAAACAGAAGAAAATGGGTAGGCAAGTTTGAAAAAATGGGTTTTGAGTGCTCTTTAAAATGAGAAGAAAGTAGGAGCAAGCCGAATAGGATGAGGAAGACCATTCCAGAGAGTTGGGGCAGCTCTAGAGAAGTCTTGTATCTGTGCGTGTGATGAGGTTATGAGTGAGGAAGTCATTATTAGGTCATTGGAGGAGCGGAGAGAGTGGCTGGGGGAGTATTTTTATATCAGGTCAGAAATGTAAGTGGGAAAATAACTGTGGAGGAAGGCAAAGCAAAGCACATCTTGTGTAGATGAAAGTGACAGGACCTGGAAATATTCTGAATATGGGGGGTAAATGAGAGGGCAGAATCAAAGGTGACACCAAGACAACGCGCCTGAGTGGAGGGCTGAATAATAGTGTTGTTAACAGTTAGATATATGTCAGGGGGAGATTTGGAATTTGAGGGGGGGATGATGATGAGTTGTTTTATCCAGGTTGAGTTTCAAAAATCGGTCAGACATCCATGATGAACCATGAGATCTTATCCAGGACTGAGAGAGACAGGTCAGGAGTGGACAGATAGATTTGAGTGTCATCAGCATATAAATGGTACTGTAAGCCAAAGGAGGATATGAGACTACCGAGAGAGGAGGTGTACAGAGAAAAGAGAACCGGTCTAAGGACTGACAAGGAGGAGAGGGGGCGAGGAGGAATTACTATTGAAAGAAACTTGAAAGGAGTGGTCAGACAGATAGGAAGCAAACCGAGAGAGAGCAGTGTCACTGATACCAATGGAGCGCATGATTTGTATTAGAAGGGGGTGATCAACAGTGTCAAAAAGCAGAGGAGAGATCAAGGAGAAGGAGCAGGGAAAAGTTGCCTTGGGACTTGATGAGCTCTGATGAGGTAATTAGCCACTTTATTAAGGACTGTTTCAGTGGAGTGGGCAGCTCGAAAGCCAGACTGGAGAGGGTCAAGGAGAGAGTTGGTGCTCAGGTAATAAGTGAGTCTTTTGTAGACAAGGGTTTCAAGAAGTTTGGAGACATATGGTGGGGATGGTAGAGGATAGAGGGGTCCAGTGAGGGTTTCTTTAGGATAGGGAGAATTATGGCATGTTTGAAAGCTGAGGGGTATTTGCTAGTAGAAAGGGAGAGGTTGAATAGTTCGGTTAGGACGGGGGCCAGGGTGGAGGAATGGGCACGGAGTAGATCAGAGGGAATTGGGTCAAGCGGACAGGTAGTAGATGATGAGAGAAGAGAAGAGACTTTGTCCACAGTAACAAGGCTGAGGAAGGCCAATGATGATTTACAGGTGAAACTTTTGCTTTTTTCTTGCTTGGTTACAGGTAACTCTGTGTTGATGCTTTGTAGCTTGGCTTTGTAGTCCATGAAGACAGCACCGAGTCTAGATTTTCTCCACTTATGCTCAGCTGCATGAACAGTTTTTTGTAGCTGTTTGGTGTGATTGTTGTGCCAGGGTCAGGGGTTGCCAGGGCGAGGGTAGCGGAAGGTGGCAGGTACAATTTTATCCAAAGCCAAGGAAAAGGAGTGGTTTAACATGGTGGCAGCTTCATCTGGGGAGGTGATTTTGGAGAGGGAGGGGGTTAGGGACGCAAGGCAGTTTGAGAAAAGGTTGTGGTCAAGGTAACGGATATCTCTCTGCCTTTGATCAGGTCTGGGATGTGGCAAGGGAGGACAAGAGTTTGATAGGTTGAAGATGATAAGGTGGTGATCAGAAAGGGGAAATGTTGAGTTGTCAAGGAGGGTGAGGTTGCAGAGTTTTGAAAATACCAGGTCTAACGTGTGTCCAGCTATGTTTGTGGGGCCATTGATGTTCTGAGTGAGTCCAAATGAGGAGGTAATGCAGAGCAGTTTGGCTGAGAAGGGAAAGTTGGGCTCATTCATTGCAACATTAAAGCCACCAAGGATGAGGATGGGCAGGTCATGGGAAAGAATGTGTGAGAGCCAGGAGTCCATAGTCATGTCACTGGTTGTCCCTCAAAGGAGCTCACAATCTAATGTCCCTACCTCTGTCATATGTCTTTGTTACAGTCTAAGGTAAATTTTAGGGGAAAGTCAATTAACCTAACTGCAGGTTTTTAGAATGTAGGAGGAAACTGGATTACCTGGAGGAAACCCATGGTAATTATAAAAGGAGAAAGAAATGTCGACATGAATAATAATGGATAATGGACTTTAGTATGCGAGCCACTCATGTCTATTTGAGAAGAATCTTCCAAATAAAAAAAAATAAAAAAATAGTCTTTGCTTTAAGAAAACTTTGCAAACTACAGGAAGCAATTTCTACAAGATTTAGAGATTTAGGAAAACAAAACATGACACCAAAATACACAGTGTATTTAAGGCGGAGAAGGCCTCTTCCCCAGAACCAGATCCCTGTGTTTTCTGGGGATGGGGCACTTATTTGGAATAACCCATTCCCTGAAAGTGTTAAAGACATTTTGAAATAGCCACAGTTACACCGTTTACAAAATATTCTTTATTGTTCTTTTTTAACAATGGGGATACATAGACAGATAGGCAACAGTGTAAGAGTGACCCCAGTAGAATTAACAACTAAAAAACAAAAAGGTGCTTAATTTTGTTTTAAATCTGTTCTAAATCATCATCAATACTTGAATGACATATTACCAACGTAATCATCAACCACTATCTGAACAAATACATATATGCGGTACATTCTGTCCTTCTGATGAAGCCTATTGGCGTTAAGGACTGTAAAAATGATTGTGCATCATTACAAATCATGTGATTGCTGAATTGTCATTATTTGCATTTTGCAAATATTTATCATTTTGTGATACGTTTTTTATATATTTTTGTATAATAAATTGCAACAAATTGCTTTTAACATAAATTGTGTTGTTAGTGTTGATATTTAGCACCAATAAAGGCCATGCAACTTTTCCCTGTTGGGAAAAGAAAACCTTCTGATATTTCTGAGTATTAGGGTGTGGTGCAATGTAAACAATTCTCCCAGAGTACCCATTTAAAATGAATGCTTACCTTTGCAAAAACCTTTGCTGTGATGTGTAGCGTCTCATATAAATAATCCATTTATTCATAAAGTTCCATGATGTCCATCGCCTATCCATTCATCCTGCGATGGCTGTCTTTGATGTTCAACGAAGATAATTCTAAAATCAATGATCTGATGTCCATCACAGATTTTTCCATCCTTTGATTGACTGATCTGACTTCTCTTGTGGAGATATTTCTGTATGATTCAGACTGCTACAACTGCAGTCCATCTGCGAGCACCTATCGTGTTCCTTCAGGAGGGATCTTTGTTCTCATTTGCCCTTTTTCATGATTAGCTTAAGAGTATATTAATGATGACATGTAGGAGAAACAACTTACAATCTGTATAACACTGGGACAGCATAGTGTAAATTTCAAAAGTTGATGTGTATCTTTATTCCCAGGTTAAAAGAGTAAAGGGCTTCTGTAATAGATCAAGACCTTTGGATGATAATCCTTGATTAAACTCCCTGCTGGGTTGTGTAACTCTTGTGACCATTCACATTGCTAAAGCACTCGCAGGTTCCTGTCTCAAAGTGTATCATCATGTGGGTTTCCCTTCTCTGTAGGCCTCTTTGCTAGACATTAAGGTGTATAAAATTGGAGGAGGCTTCCTTTTTCCAATCTTTAGCGAATAAGACCTAGGCCCCCAGCTGAGCCTGGCCACAAGGCCACCTAGCTCTCAGGCCAAACAGGCGCACTAGTATTCCGTGCAAGTAATTTCCCTCCTACCTTCTAATTCTTTGGATATTTATCCTATTTTAAACACCTTACTCACTGCCCCCCGCCCCCCAATCTAAGTGAATAAATGCGGGAACAATTAATGTCAATAGGGATTGGTTTCCCCTTCCTCTATGACCAGGAACCTCACCTGGGATCAGTAGAGGTCAACCAATCGTTCAGTGTGGAAAATCAAAACCCTAAACCAATCACATGCAAAAGCCTTGGAGTTACAGGAAGGTTCTAAAAGTTCTCCCTCTACACTTAAGCAGGCAAAAAATCTAAAGGAGTGCTGCACCTGCATTATGTTTCAATCTGAATATTTTTTTTTTTCTATATGTGTCCCCATTGGATTATTTCCCCCACACACCTAATTCCAATGAGCATACAGTTAAGGTACCTTTACTCTAAAAACCCAACAGAGTTCCTATTCTTTCCCAATCAGCAATCAGTGATGCTGATAAAAGAGATGATGTTTTGTAAAGGTTATAAATATTTTTACCCGTTTCATTTGATATTTCTCCAGCTGAACATTCTATACATTCAAAGCAGCAATTGTGTATTCCCTTCTTTATAGATCTTCTGTAACCTTCAGGGCATTCTACAGAACATGTAGACGTTGGAATCTAAATCACAAATAAAAAGAAGTAAAGTCAATTAGATAACATAGAAAGACTAAAAACTCAAAGATCTAATCCTCCTTTTACTAAAAGATAAAACAGAAATACAACATGAGGCTCAGGAAGTTTGAGCACTACCAATCCCGTTTTGGATGAGTAGATCCATCCTAAAACATTTTTTATGAATCGGCTAGTTACTGATTTAGACTTTCTTTACTAAACTAAAAAAAATACATTTTTGTTTAATTTGCCTATTGACATAGATCAGCAGCACAGCAGCTCCACGACGCTGAGCACAAAAGGCTTGGCACTCCCTTTTAACAGATTACATACACAGTTCATCTTTTTTTTCCCGATAAGACTAATTAGGCCTATCTTGATTGTGGTGCCGCAGCCAACTTCATCGATCAGGGCATAGTTTCTAAGCACCGAATTCTGATGGTAGCCCTGAAAAATCCCATACCTATTTCAGTGGACAATGGTACGGTAATCCCTGAGCCCATTCGTTTCAAGACCAGGCCACTATCTTAACAAGTAGGTGCCCTATCATTTTGAGACTTTGGAATTTCTGGTTATGCCCAAGCTAGTCAATAAACTCCTTCTAGGCATGCCATGGCTTCACCAACACTCCCCAGTGATAGACTGGGTCTCTGGAGACATTCTGTCCTGGAGTTCTAGCTGTTATCACAACTGTATGCTGAAGATTACACCAGTATGTTCTATTTGCCTGAATGAGACTGCACCTTTGCCTGGCCTTCCTGATTCCTACAAAGATTTTGTGGATGTTTTCTCCAAGCAAAATGCAGAGACTCTGCCACCTCATCGCCCTTATGACTGCTCCAATGAGCTCTTACCTGGAACTATGCCTTCTTGTCTATCCACTGTCTAGATCGGAGACTCAAGCTATGTCTGAATTTAATAAAGAGAACCTCGAAAAGGCTTTCATTCGCAAGTCCACCTCACCTGCTGGCGCCAGTTTCTTCTTTGTCAGTAAGAAGGATGGGTCTTTGTGTCCCTGTATAGATTACAGGGGCCTGAACCAAATAATGGTTAAAAGTTAGATATTCTTTGCCTCTGATTTCGGAATTGTTTGAACGTATCCAGGGTGCCACTGTTTTATACTAAGATAGATCTGCATGGAGCCTCAACCTCATCCAAATCAAAGAAGGGGATGAGTGGAAAACCGCTTTCAACATTCAGGGTGGTCACTAAGAATACATTGTCATGCCACTTGGGCTTTGTAATGCCCCTTTTGACTTCATCTCATGCCTGTATTGGTGGCCATCATTATGTCAGGATGCTAGGGATTTCATTGCTGTCTGCTCCAAATGTGCTCAAAACAAAGTCCCAAGAAGCTTACCATCTGGTCCACTTCTTCCTCTACTTGTACCTAAGTGTCTTTGGACCCAAATTTCCATGGACTTTATCACAAAACTACCTCCATCAAAAAGTTGCACAGTTATTTTGGTTGTAGTGGATTGTTTTCCAAGATGGCTCATTGTATTGCGTTGAAAGGGTTTCCTTCAGCTTCCTTCAGCTCCAGGCTAAAATCTTCCTCCAGGAAGTGTTCCACCTACATGGTATTCCTTCCAGCATAGTCTCAGATCAAGGAGTTCAGTTCACATCTTGTTTTTGGAGGGCCCTGTGTCATCTGTTAGAGATTCAGCTGGACTTCTTTTCTGTCTACCATCCACAGTCCATTGGTCAGACTGAAAGTGTCAATCAGTGCCTGTAACATTTCTCCATCCCTATGTATCAGCCAGGCAGGAGTGAATTACTTCCTTGGGCACAGTTTGGCCAAACCAGCTGCATCAGCGAATCTACTGGTTTTCAGCCATTTTTTCCTGACCTATGGGTGTCACCCCAGAGTACCTCCTCCTGTTCCTTCTGGTTCAGAAGTTCCCGCCACCGCAGAAGTCAGAGCCAGCTTTCCTTGAAATCTGGGAAGATGATCAGAGGGCATTGCATAAATCCTCTCTTCGCCACAACAAATGGGCAGATAAAAAGAGGAGTCTTGCCACTAGATTTGCACCGAGAAATAAGGCCTGGTTGTCTACCAGGCATATACATCTTCAGGTCCAATCTCCCAAACTTTCTCCCTGTTTTATTGGACCCTTCTCTGTTTTATCGCAGATTAATCAGGTAACCTTTAAGTTGCAGACGCCCTCTAGTCGTCGGATTCCCAAATCTTTTCATGTGTCTCTCCTGAAGCCTCCCATTCTCAACTGTTATTCTCACAAATCTCCTCCTCCTGCTCCTGTCCAGGTGGATTCTGAGGAAGAGTTTGAAGTAGAGTCCATCATTGATTCTAGACCGCTTCGTGGCAAACTGCATTATCTGGTCCATTGGAGAGGCTATGGTCCAGAAGAATGATCTTGGGTATCTCATGCAGATCTTCATACCCCTCTGCTGGTGAAGGACTTTCATAAGCATTTTTGCAAGAAGCTGGGGGAAACCCTTCTCAGGAGGGGCCCTCAGAGAATCACAGATCAGCAGCACAGCTAATCTGGTACTTGTCGTTCACCAGATATATGTCAGATCAGCAGCAGTTTGTCTCCTTACCTTGCTTCAGGCTGCTCTGTCCAGGCCCTGGAGGTAGAGGCGTGATCTGTATTTAAAAAAATACGTTTTTAAAGTTTCAAGTTTGGTGCCTAGTACAAGTAAAAGTGTAATATGCATCTAAATCTCTGCAGCTAAGTAACGCTGACAAATCTTCTAAAGAAGTCTCTTTCAAAAGCAATACTAGAGGTGTGAATTTCTTGGCCTACTATGGCACTCAGTGATTTTTGTCAGGGTCTTCCCAGGCAGGTTGTACGGGTTCACCCAAGGCCCAGAGTCTAAGTAACACCTAGTCTTCACCAGGGCACCCCGCAAGCCTGAAGGCCAGTGGGAGTTTTGTTGCTGAGGGTCACCAGGTTGCGATCCTTGGGGTCACCCTACCTGAGGAGGAAAGGAGGAGTGGCCTCAGTGTGGAGACAGGTGGCAAGCAGCAAACAAGTTTGGTCAGAGTCCAGGCACAGGTCAGGGCAGGCGGCAAACAAACATAGACAGAGTCCAGGCACGGGTCAGAGCAGGCGGCAAACAAATGTAGTCAGAGTCCAGGCACGGGTCAGGGCAAGCAGGAAGCAGGCTTAGTCCAAGCCCAAGTCCAAGCACGGGTCAGGTCAGGAAATAAAAGAGGTAAAATACAGAGTAACAAGGTAGCTGGTACAAAGTCACAGCACCAGCCCTCATTACTGCTGAGACTAAACAGCCTCTGCCCCATTAAGGATCTCCTACTCCCTGTGCTCTGTCAGTGTGAGCAAGACTGGAAGTGCTGCATGCTCTGTCAGCCAGAGACAGAGAGTAAGTGCTGCACTTGGCAGCTCGAGAAGATACACAGGCACCGGATGCAGCAGGACGGTTTTTCAGGGACCGCTGTGGGACCTGACAGGTATTGTGACAAATTTTCTAACCAAGCTCTATATCACTCCAGGACAGTCATTGGATGGAATCTCAGCATGAACAAAATGAAGTGCCATTTTAATTTAGCTTATGTGCCAGCCTGTAAGTAAGTAACAAACTATTAAATATCACAATTAATATTTAATTGTTACCCAATAAAAATACAAATTCTTTTAATTAAATGTGGCCCTCTGTCTTGATGATACCCTTCCGAGTTGTTACCTTTTGGAGCTCCCTCCCCTCCAAAAATCAAAAATGTGCCTTAGAAAATCACAATTCCAATATACACACTGCAATATCCATTATAAAAAAGAAAATTGTAAAGAGAACTTTATTTGCTGTAATTGCAATGACCATAACGGCACGTTATTTCCTTTATAGTAAAATGTGCACTTAAAGCAGACCTATCAGGACAATATTTTACTTTATATAAAAGGGCAGCTAACCTTTTTAAAAAAAAAAAAAAAAAAATAATGGGAGACCTCTCTACTTGTGTCTTTACCACCACGGACTTAATGACCAAATGGGTAACCCAGAGCCTCTTGGGATACATATTTTATGTATCCCAGGAGGCTTCAGGATGCTCGATGCTCCTTCTGAACATGGGCACAAGGTCCTTTCCTCTAAAGAATTGGCAATCTTATGCATGTGCAGGCTCGAGATTGGGTGATATATTAGGAGGAATGTAGAAGAAGATGGAAGAAAATAACAATGCCCCGTGTCTAGTCTGCACTGGGACAGAGAAGAAAAATAGGAAAACCCATTCACATGGTAACAAACTAGGGATAAAACCAGTTAGGATTCAGTATTCTGTACATACAGGAAAGTTAGACTATTTGCACTGAAAAGAATGCTAAAAATCACTAAACAATCTTTTCTCTTTTTTTGTATTTGGATTAAGTTTTGTTTTCTACACACTAACCACACCATGTTTCCATCCAAGAAGAATTTTTCTTTTCTTTTCTCCTAGTTCACAGGATGAGGCATTGAAAACTGAAAATGTTGTCAATCGATATTGATTATTTGTGCTAACAATGAAACTGCATATTTTATAAAGTGAGGCCATTTCTCCTTTTTCATTAAAATGGACATAATCCCCAGCAGGATCTTGAAAGTAAACTCTTCTTAAAAAATGCTGAGGGAATAAAAGTATACACAACAATGCTGTAAGAAGGTACAAATTTACTAGTCGCCTATCATATTAGTAAATGCTATACAGGTAGTCCTCAGGTTAAGGACATTTGACTCCTAGGCATGAACGGGGCTTCCCTGCTCCCTCTTTGCAGGCTTGAAGCATTTGCATGACTTGCAGAAAAAATCTTTTGCTACACACAGCTGAGACTGAGCTCTTCTGCAAGCTTTTGTAACTCTTTAATGGTCAAGACAATCTCTACAGTTGTTTCTTTTTGCATATCAAAGCACATCTTGCTCCAGAAATTAATACATTTCTAGGATCCATATTTTTTTTCTTTGTTGATGATTAACTCACAGTCAGGATTTTATACAGTAACTGACACCACGCTGCCTAATAAAATGTTGAGACAAACATCTGCCCTAATTGCATTTAATCAAATAAAGTACCGGTTCTGACTTACATACAAATTCAACTTTCTGCATTCATGATATCTCAGTATAAAATATGATTTTTTTAAGGTATGCAGACACTTTAGATAGGAATTTTCAAATCTGAACCACATGTACAAATATTTTTACTCTTTTTCATAGGAGGTGATAAAATAAGGCTATGACTGCAGGCGAACTCCAGATGAACTCTCAATGGAGTTTCTCCATTAGGAGTTCATCTGAGTTCAGTTCCCACAGTCACCGGGCTGTACTTATCATTGATCATTGATAAGTACAGCCCATCATTGATAAGTACAGCCCAGGGAGCATGGGAATCTGGGGTCACAGCTGATTGGAGGCACGCGGGTGCTTCCAATCAGCTGTGACTGAGCTGTTTCTCTATTGAGAGATCATCTGAGTTCAGTTCCCACAGTCAACTGGCTGTACTTATCATTGATAAGTACAGCCCAGTGACCTTGCGAACCTGCCGTCACAGCTGATTGGAGACACGCAGGTGCCTCCAATAAGCTGTGACTGCAAGCGAACTCCAGATGAACTCTCAATAGAGATTCTCTATTGAGAGATCATCTGAGTTTGGCGAGAACACAACTTTGTGGTGAATCACAAGGCCCCTCTCGCTTACATCTACTGTAAGCGAGAAAGGCCCGATTCGCAGCGAGATCAAAATTAAAAATTTTGCTCGCTCATCCCCAGTGCATTGTACTGGGAGCCAAACCACAGCCTGGACTATTGGGTACCAGAGAAAGTTTTACTTTTATTCTACTTGACAAAAAGAACTCACAAAATATGAGAAACTGGCAAATTACCAAGAATGGGAAAACCTTTTTTTGACTGATCACATATTGAAATTTAAGTATTTACATGGTTACATGCTGACATTTATTTTTCCATTGTGGTGTAAAAATCTACCTTTTTGTTTTATAAAATTAAAGAAACCATTGTTAATGATTTTGCACAAAAACCTGTCAAAATATGGGAGAATTGGTAAATTTTTATATTAACTATGGGGGGAACTTTTTTTTAATAATCACTTTTTCACACAATTAGAGAACAACAGATCTATCTGAACTATATATAGAATCTAATTTTATGGTAATTTGTTCAAATACCTTTTGCAAATGTTTATGATATCTCAACAAGTTGCCTCTAGGTAACGTACACAAGTATAACTGAATTTCATGTAGAGAATGTGCCATGGCATACACAGCTTGATACACCTGGTAAGTGGTTCCAAATTTAGTGGTGTAGTACAAATAATTGCCCAATTCACTTATCTGTGTAGTATTGCTGCACTGATGCAGGTTGATGCCATAAATAGTTTTTATTATAAAATTTAACAAACGGTTTGATGTTAAGCAATTAGAATAAAGCCCAAGTATATGCTGTAAAATAAGGTCGTTTGGTCGATTAGCAGGGTTGATATTGTCAAGAAATGTCTTCAAATTTGGTATCTTTTTCTTTATTGGTAAAAATACCAAACTTCCATGGAAAGAGCTTTTATATTTTGAAGATAACATAACTTGAGTTGTAGGACCTGCTGACAAAATGAATGTTTTGTCATTATGATCGCCACATTTTTGTCCAATAAAACGTATAATTGAGAATGAGATAGAACAGAGCACAACAATTTTTGCAGTTGATTTATTAAAAATCTCAATCTTCTCATACAGTAGTTTCCATTTTGTTCCTTCAGTCCCTTCTGAAGCTATAGGGAGAACAAACTCAATGCAGATATCATAAAGGGCAGCTGCTTTCGTCAGCTCTTGACTTTGTTTCTCACCGGCATCATCCTTAGATACAATGACACCAATCCACGTCCAACCAAAGTGTTTGATTAATTTAACAACTGCCAACATCTGAACCTGATTACTAGGAACAGTGTAAAAGAGGGATGGAAACATGTGCTTGTTGGCTGAAACAGAATCTGCTGAACCATAGCTGATCTAAATAATTAAACAAGTAGAAAGCTAAGTCTCTAGTTGATAGACATTGATGCATACTTAAGCATAATTCCAAGAATAAATAAAATAATTGAATAAATGCATAAAACTCTAATACAGTTTCCTAACTTTTCTTTGTAACATGGCCAATGAGATGCAGAATTCTGTGAGAAGCAAATGCAACCATTTTACTAACAAATGAAAAAAACAAATTATTTTTTCACTTGCTTGGAACAGAGCCAACGAAACACAATACTTACAGCGTTTGATTGACTTAGTTTAAAGTCAGTGCAATTTGCAAAAAAATTGTATGTGATTTGCATTAAAGCAAATATTTTGCATAGCATGGTAATCATCTCCAAATGAGATTCTTTATTCAGCTTTAATCTCAGTAATGCTTAACTATACATTTCAGGTAAGGTAAGTTTAAAATCACAAGAAACAATAATAAAAAAGAATTTTCATTTGTACACATCTATTTTGGTAAAATGATGGTAATTTTTTATGGTTTTAACGGTGGAACTGTCACATGCTGCTTCGCTGTTTATTATTTTCCTACTTCTCTCTCCCTCTTATATCAAGTCAAATGTAAATATTTTATTTGCTGTGCAGCATTCTCTCTCATCCTTATTCTTCAAATTAGAATCCTTATTCTCATGTAGGCAAGAGTGATATAGTCTTCTGGGATATGACATCAAACATCATAGAAGACTGCAAGGAGTCATGCCAACCAGCAACTTATTGAAGTTTACTTTGCAACTTCAAGTTCACAGCTTTTTTAAAGCTATATTTAATCATTGTTTTTCTTATGTCTTCCAAAAAAGTAAAACATTTCCTGCAAGTATCACTGGATGATACCACAACCAATCAGATGTTTAAGGTTCACATATATTTTCTTGTTGTGACCCCCCCGCCATTCCAGATAAGGTTAACAGCGGCCCGTTTTTTCACCTGGGATTCCTGGTGATATTACCATAGCCACTAATTGACAATTTGTAAGGAACTTACCCGTCCTGCGAGCCACAGAGGGAGACGCCGCTGTAGCAGGCAGCATGGCCGAGGCTGCTGCTCTGCGCACAGCTTGTCTCTCTCTGCAGGCGGAGGGATCCGTCCTGGCCAAACTACTGTTCAGCCAGGCAGCATCCCTTGCATCCCTTCGGATGTGGTTACTGAAACTCCTGCTCTCAGCACTCCTTTGCATGTGCAAAGTAGTGCACGTCCTAGGGGTGCTGTGGGAAGAGGTGCGCGTGCTACTATGCGTCCCTCTTGTACCCCCCGAGGGTGTGGCACTCGGCTGCCTGGCCCTGGAGCGGGACATAGTTAGTTTGAATTCCCTACGGCCAATCGGCCGCAGGGGATTCACTTAGTCTCCTATCAGACGGCCCCAGGTGGCGCAAGGTCATTGGTCACTCTGGCCATTTAAGGAGAGCCTGTCCTGTACACCATTGCCCGCTATAAGCCTCTTACAGTGTGCTTGGGTGCGTCGTTGTGTTGGTTTATGTTTATCTGCTTTTGTCATCTCCATAGTGACCTGGTCTGAAGTTGACTCTGCTTGAACTCCGCCTGCCCTGACCTCGGATTGTTAATGACCATTCTGCCTGCTGCCTGCCCTGACCTCGGATTGGTATTGACCTGTCTTTCCCTTACCCTCTTGTACTTCGCTTGTTTGGACCTAACCCTTGTCGTGCTTTATGACATTGAATAAAGCCTGATTGAAGGATATCTGGAGTTGGTCGTGGTTTGTGTGCCCAGGCGCATTACACAATTCAGTTCAATTAACAGTAACATGAGTTCAGCTATCAACGTTGGCTTGACTGATGTGGATTTTCAATGCTTCATGATGTTACTGCCAAAAATAAAGATATTGTGTATAAAGGGGAAACATGCTTGCATCTGTCCCTTTCCTAGCCACTCAGAACAGATCTAGTTTGAATATTAGGGAGGCTTTCATCCATTTGTTTTGTTGTGGTTCCATTGTTGTTCAGCAGACAATTACAGAATCTAAAGATCCTGCAATATCAACATAGGGCTTTTCTGAACTAATAATGTAGCACCTGGGATCTACCATTAGGCAGCTGAAGTTGGCAGTAGGGGGTACATCTTGGAGATTTTGCACAGGTGAACTTGGCAGGACCTAGAGATGTTCTAGGTTAAAGGTGACAGCAAGAAAAGGTGCCTGAGGAGTGGGCCAAACTCGTGTGTTAATTACAGATGCCAGTGGTAGATTTTAAAGAAGAAACTCAAAGCTGAAGCATGGAAAGGTGTCAGCTATCAATGATCAAATGGCCAACAGGACAGGTAGATTTATGAATCATCTACGTACAGATGGTATTGTAAGCCAAAAGTAGATATTAGTTTGCCAAGTAAAGAAGTGTACAGAGAAATGAGAACTAGTCCTTGGACTGATGCTTGGAAAACACCAAGAGGGAGCAGAGTGGGAGAAAAGGAGTTACCATTAAAAGAGTTTTTGAAAGAACCGGCAGATATATAGAAAGCATACCAAAAAAGCAGAATGTCACTGATACTAATAGAAATCAAGATCTTAAGTAGGATAGACAATGTCATACTGTATGTTGAGGAAGTATCTAGGAAAAGGAGGAAAGTAAAGTGTCTTGTGGGATGAGCAGGTCATTGGCCACCTTTGTAAAGACTGAGCAATGAGCAGCTGGAAAGCCAGATTAAAGTTGGTCAAGTAAAGAGTTGACTTTCATATAGTTGGTTAGTGTTTTGTGGACAAAGTGTGGACAAAGATGTTTGGAGGCATATGGGTTAAAGCAGATTGGATTAATGATGGTTAGTAGGGAAGGGTCTAGAACTAGAACTTCAGAACTGAAAGGACAATTGCAATGTTTGAAGGGGAACATGTCAGTGGATATGATGAGGTTAAAAGGGTCTAAGGTGGAGGAATGGACCTGGAGAGGAATAGAGGGAAATAAGTCAAATGGACAGGTGGTGGAGGGTGATTACAGAAGAGAGGAAACCCAGTTGAAACTAATAGGGCTGAAGGAGGTTAGGGGGGGTTTATGGTTGAATGTTATGGATGGCATTGGAGTAGTACAGTGGGCTAAGAAATCTCTTCTGATTTTAATGATTTTATCTTTAAAGTATATGGCTATGCTTTGGCCAGGTAATGTAATCAAATGGGGAGGAGGCGTAAGCTTTATGAGGAAGTCTATTGAGGAAAAAGTGCCAAAGTGGGTTTAATACTTTTGAGAATGGACAATAGAGAAGGATTTTTGCTTGCCAACAGTAAAAGGAATGGTCAGGTGTTGTGACCTAGCATTGTAATGAAATAATTTGCTAAAAAGGCCAGATTTCTCACTTTTTGTTATGCTAGATTGGGCATTTTTTGGTAGATACTTAGTGGGATTGTTGTGCCATGGTAGGGGGTTACTGAAAAAAAGTTTACAGTAACAAATTTTTCTTGAGGCAAAAATAGAGTATGGTTATACTGAGGGGAATCTTGGTCTAGAGATGCGATTTTCGAAAGAGTGGGAGATAGTGAATTAAAGTATTTTGACAATAGGGTGTAGTTGAAGTTACATGGATAACTGGAAACAGCAAGAATCAGTGTGTGCCCAGCAATGTGTGTTTGGTTATTTATATTCTGTGGTAACCCAAAGGAGGTTTGCTGTGCTGTGGTCAACTATTGCAGCATTAAATTCACAAAGGATAAGAGAGGACATGTCATGGAGAAGAATGTGTGGGAACCAGGAGTTGTCAAAAACTGGGGGATTGAGCAAGGGGATACTTAGAAGGAAACTGCAATAAGGGCAAAGGGACAAAAAGATAGACAGGGTGTATTTCAAATGAGATGAAAATGAGAAAGGGTGAGTCCTTAAATTAAATGCTGTATCCTCTCCATGTATCTAAATAAAAAAAACAGCAAAATCAAGTAATTTATACATTGACCCTCTTAATGTTTGTCCATTGAAATAACCTGTCTGTGTTTGTGTTCATCTCCTAGGGGTCAATCAAGCTAGCTTCAGAACATTCATAATTTGTGAAATTTTATCTGATATATAAATAACTTTATGTAGTACAATATATATTTTACCTGGGTATAACCATATACATTTAAGATTTGAAAAATATGTAATGAATTTTTTGAGGTTTGATCTCCGATAAAACCAGTTAATTTGCCATGGTCTTGACAGGAGTAATTAGGAATGGTCTCGCCAGACCCAGATAATATCCGTAAGACACTTTCTACAGCTTTACTCACATCATTACAGGAATCCTGTGCAAGATAACCCAGAGTCACATTGGGTAAAATATTTGGATTCTGATTTATTTCATTTATAGCAAAAATGAAAGCCATAATGTGTCTGTAGTGACCAGGCAAAGGGCTATAATATAAAAAAAACAACAAATATTTCAATGGAAACTAATATACGGAAACAAAAACAATTGAACCATAAGAAAAAAAACACTTACACCTGTGACAAATAAAAAACTGTACACACTTTGAATGTCAAAAATGTCTTAAACCTCTTTTCTTCCCGTGATGTCTACCACACATGCCCCACCTCACTGGACCTTCATTTATGGTTCCTCCTGACCTGACACTAGTCGTTGTGGCCTTTGGCTCCCATGGGAGGGTGATAGAGTCTTGGACCAGAACGATTGGTGTCACAATGGCTAGTTTGATGATATCTATTCCCTGATGTCCTCTAAAGAATATGAACACTTCCAGATTCAGAGCTGTTAGTTTATGCATGGTGTAGCCAGGGGTACAGTTGCTCAATCAAACAGCTACAGCAAAGGCGACGGTAGGACCCCCTGGTCTTTAAATAAAATGGAAAATATATAATAAAACAAATGAAAAGAAAACTATATAATCACATACATATATTAATTTTAATATTATTATGACCTTTAATTTATAAAGCAACAACATGGTATGCTGTGGTATACAGTCTGCTCAAATGATTAAAAATGATCAGCCAAATGCCTATTAGATATTGATTTGCACACCAATTAAAAAGTAAATATTCTAGGACAATTTTTACAGCCAATGAACAATACAGTATGTTGAAAGCACTCTCATTATCAATGTCATCATTTATGTGTGAACAATTTTTAGGCTTGACATGTTCAATATGTGTGCGAATGGAGGGATTGGTTGATTTAGAAAGAATTGTCTTTTGTAGCAGCAGCTTCCAAGACATTGACACTATGGCCCTGATTTCCTAAAGCTCTCCAAGGCTTGAGAGAATACACTTTCAGAGGTGAAGCTGGGTGATCCAGAAAACATGGAAAGGATTTTTGTCCTGCTTTATTTTCCTTTGCAACAGAATGGATAAATGTTTCTGCAGTAATTGACAACATATTGATCTTGTTTAAAATTACCGCTTCTTTTCCCAAAAGTTTAACAAATGGAACATGAATCAATGTGAGCAAAGCCTAACCATAAAGATGATAGAAAAATACATAAAATACTTACTATAAACAACGATAATAGAAGCTTTCTCTACTGTAATATTGATGAACATTGAATATTCCACCAATAATAATGTCACCATTCTGGAATTGATCCATATTTAAAAGAGGGAAAATTTTCTTGATAAAACATTGGGGATCTGTGCTCAGCTTGTGATTGTGTGTTAGTAGTAAAGCACTAAAACATGCCATTGTTTTATAAAATAAAGATTTCCCAAGCATTTTCAGTAATAGCACCATTTAAAACATAAAATAATACATTTGTAGTGAAACTTGCTTGACAAAGAGCAAAGCTGCAGTAGGCTGCATTAGCTGAGAGACGTTATATAGTTTGCAGGGCGCTGATGAGATATTAGCTGAATATTATAATTAGACTGTCTATGCTGAAATACTGTTCAATATTAAAAAATAATCTTTCTTGTTATTTACTTTTAGCCTGTTTATTAAAAAAAACTTTTACTAAACGAATATGTCTTCTTACTGTTAAATTAGTTAACCCATGCAGTTAAACAGCAATATACCATATACATACATATATATATATATATATATATATATATATATATATATTAATAATAATAATAATAATAATAAAGGCAATTGTTCCCACATTTTCAGTTCTATCTGTATTTTGGCTATTAAGGGCAGGTAATTTATTGTGTACAAAGAAGATGGTGATCGGCCAATACGCAGTCCAAGATACACTATAGAGTGTGATGCCACTTTAAACGGCACATGAGCTCTCCAGCTTTCTATCATTTCCATAGATCTGGCCAGAGACAGTATCTCACTTTTTTCAAAATTTATTTTGAGCCCTGAAAAACTTTCATAAATGCTAAAAACCTGTTGAATAGTATGACTGTCATACCTGGGGTTAGAGGTGAAGATCAATATATCGTCAAAAAAAGGGGATCGTAATTCGCTATCATGAACTTCTATGCCGTGCAAAAGAGGGGTAGTATCTAGATGTCTGACTAGTGGTTGTAGCGCAAGGTTAAACAAAAGGGGGGACAGGGGACACCCCTGTCTAGTTCCCCTATGGAGGGAGATGGTGGTAGACAGAAATCCAGGCGTGTGTATATTTGCTATTGGAGAAGCATACATGGCCTCCAGCAATTTAAGGAATGGACCCTGGAATCCAATATGTTTGAGTACCGCAAACAGCCATGGTATGTCAACTGTATCAAACGCTTTATGTGCATCTATTGTGACAATAGCTAAATCTAGGTCAGGGTGACGTTTCGCTTTTTCCAGCGCCACCAATACTTTTCTAATATTAGTCACCGCAGCTCTACCCTGGACAAAACCCACTTGTGAAGGGGAAAAAAGAGATGGTAATATTTGAGCCAATCCATCCGCAAGAATTTTGGACAGAATTTTTGCATCGATATTCACCAGAGAAATAGGGCGGTATGACTCTGGATCACATGGATTTTTGTCTTTCTTCAAGAGAAGCTTTATATATGCTTCTTGTCCAGACCGAAAGTACACACCTGTATCCCAAAGAGTAGAGTACAGTGCATGTAAATCATCCACCACCTCCTCCCCCAAAAATTTGAAAAACTCAGCGGTAAACCCGTCAGGACCTGGGGCTTTTCCATTTTTCAAACTGTTAATAGTTCTCAAAATCTGTTCCTTAGTAATAGGAGCATTCAGAGTATCTATGTCGGTTTGTTGTAAGTAAGGTAGATAAACTGTAGATAAAAACGTTGCCCCGGCCTGAACATCCATTTCTGGCGAGGAATATAGTTTTTGGAAATATTGAGCTAAGCAATGGTTCACTTCCTTGGGCAAAGTAATCATCTCACCCGTGGAGGAACGCAGCTTTGGAATATATGTTGGTTTATAGCCCGTACGTACCAATTTAGCTAGCATTTTGCCCGATTTATTTCCATACTTATGGTATTCCAGAGATTTATATTTACTCTTCAGCTGCTCATATTGGTTAAGCCAAGAATCAAAGTTACATTTGGATTCATACCACATTTGCTTAGTGCTCGGGGTGGAGTTGTCAGTTAGCGTCTGTTGCGCTGTCCTAAGCTTTTGTTGTGCTGATAGAAAGTGAGATCTGAGTGTCTCTTTTTTTCTTTTTGTCATAAAGGAGATAATTCTGCCTCTCAGGTAGGCCTTACCAGCTTCCCAAAATAGTATCGGCTCATTTCTATGGGCTGCATTATGCTGGGCGTATTCAAGCCATGCGGATGTCAATACTCCCTGAAATTCAGGATCTTTGATCAAATAGGACGGGAAGCGCCAAGGGACATAATCCCCTCTAGGGTATTGATCTCTTACTACAATAGAGATTGGAGAATGATCCGAAATAACCATGGTATGTATTTCTGGTGAGTCAATTCTGTATAATAGCGTCTGTACAAAACAGATAATCCAGGCGAGACAAATGTATATTGTCGCTCTAGGGCATGGTACTGACGCCAAATGTCATTTAAAGACATAGCATGGACAAAGTCAGCTAAGACTGAATGAGGTGTGTTTTTCACACTGCATACACCCGGGCCAGAGCTCCTGTCTTCAGGGTGCACCATGACCGAATTAAAATCACCTCCCGATATTTTGCAAGGAGTGGGGTCTTGAGCCAACCAGCTGGACACTTCCTGAAAGAAGGCCGGCGGAGGCGAATTTGGTGCATATATATTATATATAGATATATCACAATCATGAAGTTGTATAATTACTTTCAAAATACGTCCAGCAGAATCACTTTGCACCGTTTTCACCTTGCCTGGAAAAGACCTATGGATCAAAGTCAGCGCCCCAGCTTTCCGATCTGCAGACGGGGTACCATACACTTCCCCAACCCATAATTTCTTCATTCTATAAAAATCAATGTCTCCTAAATGTGTTTCCTGTAACAGCACAATATCTGTCTTCAGCCTCTTTAGGTGACGGAGTACAGACATGCGCTTGTTAGGGGAACGCAACCCCTTAACATTCCATGAAATTATCCGCATATAATGTAGATAAAGGATTTATGTACACATCGACTAAACCGTTTGCAATAGAACAGCAACATGGCAAATACAAAGAGTGAGTGGGGTGGTGACACATAGTCACACCCTTCAATTTCGATGGTAAATGATACACCCAGATTACAATGACAATAAAAGATAATCCAATCAGAAAGAGCATTATACATATTATGGCTGTGTGACCATACAAACTGAGTGTTTCCAAAACTAGGAAGAAAAAAACAAAAGGGGACAGACAAGACATCATAAGGGGGAAAACAGACATAATATAAGGATGTCCTTCCTTTTTTCCTCGCAGAGCAATAACAACCGAACCAAGTCAGTAACATTGGTAAAAGCAATGCACTATCATCAGTGGCGGCTCACACCTCGTTTAGTGGGAATCTTAGTGGTATAGTTTCAAAAAGAAACATAATATTCAAAAAAGGCACTTTAAAATAGGGTATAGATTTTTCCAAGATCATCTCGCCTTGGGCAGTGGCTCAGAACGGGGGGTGTCACGGATCCTCTTAGTGGACGATGGCCCCAGGCGCCTGGATGATTTTGGAGAATACACTGGAAGCAATGAACGTTCCGTTGAACGTAGTGGGGAGAAAGAGGATGTATCTGATGGAGTGGAGGGTTGATCAGACAGTAAGGTATGCACCAAACCCTCTGCCTCCTCAGCCGAGGTAAGAGAATACTTGCGCCACTGATCATCAGAAAAGTGGAGAACCACTGGGTAAACCAGTGGAAAGCGCATTTTGTGGCGATATAATGTGGAACAGACTTGTTGAAAACTGCGCCTTTTGTGGGATACTTCTGCAGAGTAGTCTGCAAATATGAGCAAGGAGGCGCCTTCCAAGTGCAGAGTGCGTTGGTTGCGGAAAGCTTGCAGTATGCGGGTTCTATCGGTGTAATGAGAGTACGCCACCAGTACTGGTCGAGGTTTGGACAGTTCTTTGCGAACCGCACCCAGTCTATGAGCACGTTCAACCTTACAGGAGAGTTGAAGACCCAGTAACTGTGGTATCACCGTAGAGCATATTTCAACTAACTGTGACGGTTTGACATTCTCTGAAAGGCCTACAACTCGCAGGTTATTGCGCCTGGATCTGTTTTCCAGGTCTTCTATTTTATCTTGTAATGCTTGCGCTTTATTTTCCAGCACTGAAAGAATAGCTCTGGCGGAAGTAACATCATCCTCAACCAGTGTGATCCGCTGTTCAGCGTTATCTAATCTTTGTGACTGCTCCTTTAAATCTTTCCTCAAGGATAGTATTCCCTTTTGTACTGCAGTATCAATAGCCTCCTGCAATGTAGGCTTAAGTAATGCTGCCACTGCATCAGCTATTTGTGTAGGCTGGGAGAGATCAGAAAAATCAGCAGGGTGTACCTGTGAAGAGACAGCGGTGGATGCACGTGCTGAAGAAAACGCGGCGGCCATTTTGGAAGGAGTGGCCTTGATCTTATTTTTCTTAACCATGGATTCCTGGCTTGCAGACACGGAGGAGCGCTCTATGAATCGGTCCATCCAGGCCTCCGGTAAGCTGAAGCGCCACTGCGTGCAGGAGAGGAACAATTGTGCCGGTTTTCTATCGCGGGATCCCGGAGGTGAGTGGAGCCGCTTTTCACATGCTGCCGGCTCGCGAGGCGCCGGAACCTGGAAGTTTGGCCATTCATTTTAAAATAATCAGTATTTTTTTTTTTTTTGCAATTTTCCAAGATCCTTTATGTAAGCGGTAGTTTAGGTAAAAGAGTCAGGGTGGAGATAGAACCATTGCAGGTTCTGCTTCCCAGAAAAGTTATCTGAAAAGATTAAGGGGGAACGTTTAATATTCTTGCATTTAAGGAGAATTCACAATAAGCAAACATAAAACCACAACTGGTAAGCATAAATTAGAAAACATCACGGAGTGAGAAAATAGTAATAGTTATAGTGGGTATAATATAGGTAATGACAATCTCAGACTTTTTTCACACCAGCAACCGTGCAGCAGAGATCTGTGAAAGCTTCAAATTTTTAAACTTTTTTTTTTCTGATCTTTTTTCTCTGTAAATCAATAATTGCTGTTGTTCCTAGCTACAACACTTCACTATGCATCTAAAAATTCTGACATGCCTATCACTAGGAGCTGCTATAGATTCCAGACAAAAAAAAACAATAAAAACAACAACTGTGGTTACTTTAAAAACTTAGAATGACTTGGACCCACCCCTTGAGTAGCAATGCTGCAGAAGTGAAAGGACCATGACTGATGAATCTCACGATAGTACAAGTGAAACTATCTCAGAGGCAGGAATACTGTCGGGGAACAGAACAGTGAACTGAGAACCTCTGAGAGAGTGGTCAAGAGTTCTGCTGGTGCCCTCCACCCTTTTGCTACCATAATCTAAAGTTTGCTGAATTCTGGATCCATATACAAGAGGTTTGAGTCAGGAATCCATTAGTGGCTGCTGTTCTCTTATAAGGTCTCCTTCCATTGCCAGGCTTATCTTAACCTGGTGATGACATATACAAACACAACAATAGTCAATTTTAACAAAGTGCAAACTTTAATGGCAACAACGGGAAAAACTTTCCAGAGGGAGGGTTTACAAAATTCTGAGCATGTGGCTATTCAGTAGACATCTCACAGTATGATAATGACAATATGCTTGTCACTGTGAAAACAAGGCCAGCAGTCAACTTGCCATGGTTGCAATGATGAGAAGGATGAGGTAAGATGTGGATGATGCTCCTTCATGGGAACACCAATGAACTAAAGCTGCATACAAATAAATGGGTAGAGAAGAAAGAAAGAGGTTTGAGGTTCAGGGGTTTTTCACGCAATGGCCCTGATTTATGAAAGCTCTCCAGGCTGGGGATAATACACTTTCAGAAGTGAAGCTGGGTGATCCACCAAACCTGGAATGGATCTGGTCCAGGATTCAAAACATTTGCTAGCAAATATCAAATAATTTTGAAAAATCCAGTCCATGTTTTGTGGATCACCCAGCTTCACTTCTGAAAGTGTATTATCCCCAGCCTGGAGAGCTTTCATAAATCAGGGCCAATAGGTGAAGTGTATTGATTGGTTATTTCATACATAACCTATCAAATACACATTAACATATAAAATTACTTCATATTCCGTCCTGTTAATATTTCAGAACACAGAATAATTGTACACACTATACATAGTGAATTTCATTAAGAAATTATAAAGGTAACCGTATAAACATTGAGTAGACCGTGCCATGGCGCGCAATGATCCGACGCGTTTAGCCACGTTGGGCTTCCTCAGGGATAGATATTAATGCGTGGTTGACGGTCCAATGCGGTCCACGCTTCTTCTCAGGACCCATCGCCTCCTCCTGCTGCTGCCGGCTGTTAGTGCTTCATTCACAAAAATTGTAATACACACTTTTGGGTGGCATTGACGATGCACTACACCAAGATCTCCATCACACTTACCAATGCGGTCTCCCTGGCAGTAGCTGACCAGAGGCCACACACTGCTACTGCTTTCGCTGACCCACGCTCCGTCTCTGGTCCTCCATCCTTGTGCCTAATGTCACTGCGCTACTTTTCCAAAATTTTATGGATGGCATTCCTAACACGTCATCCAGATCATAAAGCCAGCCAGCAACTATTATTAACCACCCGACTGATAAGCCCGACCTTGGTACGGGCTAAAAAAAGTTACTATTTTCGATAACCCCGAACTTTTCTCCCTATGATTTTAATATAGGGAGAAAAGTTAGGGTTATCGAAAATAACTTTTTTTTAGCCCGTACCAAGGTCGGGCTTATTCTGTTCCGCCGGCCGGCATCTTCTGTTCTGCTGAGAAGAACAAGATGCCGGCCAGCGGAGAACAAGATGCCCGGCCGGCTTCTTTCCTGGTCCCTGCTGATCGTCCCGCTGATCGTCCCACTTCGTTCTCCTTTCAGCGTCGGGTGCCTTCTAAGACAAGAAGCCGGCCGGCGGAGAAAAAAAAAGCCGGCCGGCTTCAGTCTGCGTGCGTGATGACGTCGCCGCGTGTGCGGGAAATTCAAATTGAAACTCATTCATTCATTTTGTATTGGATTGAATATAAACTCCTGTATCCAATCCAATACAAAATAATTAAAAATAAATACAAAGTGTCTAATTAGTAAATTCAAACATTTTGTATTGGACTGGATACAGGAGTTTGTATTCAATCCAATACATAATGAGAGTGTAAGGAACTTACCCGCCCTGCAAGCCTGCGGTGTCCCTGGGGTTCCCAGCCACAGAGGGAGACCCCTCAGTAGCAAGCAGCATAACCAAGGCTGCTCCTCTGCTCACAGCTTGTCTGTCTCTGCAGGCGGAGGGATCCGCCCTGGACTAATTACTGATCAGC
>NC_092860.1:150000338-150005784 GCF_032062135.1 Pyxicephalus adspersus | reverse complement strand
ATTATTAATTTTTTTTTTTTTTTTTATGATTGTGTGTTTCAAACATTTTTTATATTCATGATACCTACTAGAACCCTGTTCGGACATATTTCTGTAAGTTACAGGTCTACAATTAAAAAAAAAAAATTCATGAAAACCTGTATCGCTTTTGTAACAGAAATCTAGACCTCAGTGTAACACCCAGGTGGTTAATAAACAGGATTTTTTATAGCGTAAACAAATTAGGCAGCTATATACATTAAATAGGGTTGCGTATATTGCATAGCAATGCATTCTTCTGCTGTTTTGACAACAGAGACTGTTGCTAGTGGGTTTAGTTCACCCTTTCTCAATGTCCTAATGTTTACGCTGCCTTCTGGACGCAACACGAAGGGTTTACTGTATTTATGTGTATATTTATTATTCATTTTTAAATTTCTGTTCTTTCTCATGTACTATTTTACAGGTTTAACAAAAAAAAAAATTATCTCAAGGGACACTAGTCCAGCTGTCTAGCTGTTAATTTTAGCCAAGTGGTAAAGTTAACTTCCATAAAGAGACACTAAAAGAGGAACAAAAATGAATTTTTTTATAAATACATTGTTCTTAAAAGTGGAACTTTCATTTACAAAAATACATTTTTGAACAAGAGTGTTCTAATGTGGGAATTTCAATGGCTAAACCATTATATTTAAAATCAATCATTTAATTATAACCAAAAAAAAAACTAAAAAAAATAAAATTAATAAAACATGACGTATGTTCATAAAGAACAATTTAAAATTATCTGCATAGTTACTTTCTCCTTGAAAAAACTTCCACATTAAAACAATGGTTTTGTATAGAAGGGAGGAAAGAGTATCCTTTATTCGTTTGACACGTTTCACAGCACTGAGGCTGCTTCTTCAGGAGTAAGAAAAATAAGATACACTGAACAGATTATATATCTTTTGGTAACAGGAATCAGTTGTACCAAAAAATGCATGCAACATCAACAGGGAGTAGACACCAGCCACCCAGCTGCTTCAACGGACTTCAATGGATTTTAGGAAGCAAACAATGGTGGAACTTTTACTTACTTTACAAGACTGTAATATTAAATTCCTGGCATGTTATAATGTATATCATACATGCATATTTGAGGGAATGTCAGATGCCCTGTTTTATAAATAGAGCTCTTTGAGTTCCATCTAGTAAGTATGCTTAGACTAAGGTGACGTGGTCTGCTGCAGGCTGGAGAAAGCATTTTCTTAGAGCCAGTCAGGTGGGCGTCAGGAGCACGCAATCCTGTGTAGTGCAGAACCTTAAGGAACCAAATGTGACATTAGGGAAGCAGTAAATAGTACTTTTTAATCCCCCCCCCCCCCGACAATTGTGGTGCGCATACTATGCAAAGGTATATAGTTTAAATGCACAAAATGGTAAAAAATGTTTTTCCTAAAAATTTCTTTACTTACCTGTCTTTTACTTCATTCATACCCCTAAGTTGCAGCACTGCAGCATTAAACAAATAAAAATGCATTTTTTTTTCAAATATTTGTTAATTTATCTGCTTGTTAACTATTGTATATCGAAATTTCGAAATTAGATCTGATTACAATTTTCTTTTAATTTTTTTTACAATTTTTTTTTGACATAAAAAGCTTTAATTGTTTGTGTTCAGTTTGTTTGCTTTTATTCATTTTTTATAAATAAAAAAACACAATTTATGTTAAGCCTCAGTTTATTTTATATGTTATGCTTGTTGTACAGGAAACATAATTTTAGCATCATTGTAAATGTGACAAAAAAGAATATAGAAGTGGTTGTTTGTTAGAAAAAATGTCCACCGAGTAAGTAAATAAAACATGTATAAAATGAATGTTGCAAGATAACATTACCAAGCAAAAGCATTTTTTAATATATATATCTTCATAAATGTTTTTTTCTGGTATTTATATGTAGGCGCTAAATTATGCTGAAGTGCGTTAATATACAGTTTTGTTTTTTTTTGCATTTATCCTCATTTCAGGTTGCTTGAAATACATTATGAATAGAGATTAAATATATCCCATGTGATGGAAAAATCCTACTTGGACTGGCCTGGAATGGATGCACTCATTGGAGATCTTGAGATTGGAGATGTCTCTCTTGTTAGGTGGCATCCCAAATATTTGGATTTCCTATAACTTCCTCTACTAGTGAAAATGCCCACAATGACGAACAAAGGGATATCAACTCAAATGGAACTCAGCCATAGCAATCTTACTTTTATCTTCATTCCAATGCTTCTATTATTTTAAATAAATACATTTTACATTCCTAATGCAAAGATTATAGAGAGAAAAATTCGAGCTTCTATTAATAAGCAGTGAAAGTAATATTTACTGGTGGAATATTAGTTACTGCCATTGAAACATATAGATCTGGTGAATTCTCCACCAGAAAATGTTTCAAAGAATGTTAGATTCAATGATCTATAAATAAAATCTATTTTTTTATGGAATAAACATATTGTTTTCTTTTTTTATATATTTTTTATACTAGGTGGAATTATTCCCGATCCTTTTACTTTCTGTAAACTGTTGCATCCTAAAGTAGGCAGAAACTGCAAAGATCTAGGTGGCAACATTTCAGGCACATATTATGAGACAGTCAGCAATTAAACCGACAATCAATGCTTTTTCAACCCCAAGGTTGGGGTGTTTGAAGGATTTTGTCTATAAGTCAGTGTAATAAATGTTTTTGTATTTAAATCTGGTCTGATCACAATAATATAGCATTTGGGAAAAAATATACAAACAAGGATTCCTACATTTGAAAAAATGATTGCAAATATCTCTACAAGCACAGTGTTTTTCCCTGTAACACTCATATAAGCTGGGATAAAAGTGATCCAGACACTGCAGAACACCAACATGCTGAAAGTGATGTGTTTGGCCTCATTGAAACTATCTGGTAAGTTTCTAGCCAGGAAAGCCAAAATAAAATTTACAGCTGCTAGAAGCCCCATGTAACTCAACAAGATGGAAAATGCCACCACGGACCCTTCATTACACTGAATGATTATTTTGTCTAAATATGAGTAGGTATTCATTTCTGGGAAAGGAGGGGAAATGGATAACCAAATCAAGCAAATTAAAACCTGAGTAAATGAACAAATAAAGACAATAGAGTGAGAATGTTTTGTTTTATTAATTTTGCTCCAGAGGCTTCCAGGTTTGGTGGCTTTGAAGGCCAAATAGACCATTGTAGTTTTGACTAAAATACAGGACAAAGTCACTGAGGAGATGATGCCATATGAGGTCTGACGAAGCAAGCAGGTGACTTGTACTGGACGATCTATGAACAAAAGTACGCCAAGGAAATTCAGCATGATGGAAACCAGAATAAGGAAACTCAGGCTTTGATTATTAGCTTTGATGACCGGAGTGTCTCGGTTTACAATAAAGATAAAAAGGATAATTAATGTTTTAATAAAATGCATCATGCAAATGATTAAGACAACAATTGATATTTGATCATTGGTATAGGAAAGAAAATCAGTTGGTTTTGGAACACACTGGTTCTTATCGTTTGGCCACTGGTCCTTAGGGCACTTGATGCATGATCCTTTGTCTAGAAAAAAAAGGTTAAACGTATCTGTTATTTATTTTTGAAAAGAGTATCAGCAATGAAAATGAATGAGTTTGATGTGTAAAATGAATGTGTGTACTTGTGTGGCGCACTTGCTACACGAAAATACGCGCCGAAATACGAGCTGCATTACTGAGAGCTGGGGACTGAGTGCTAGTACACTTGCCTGCGCTTGCCTGCCGGCTTCCAGCATAAGCAGTGGGGTTAAGAATACACCAATTAAGGAGATTACTTTTCAGCTGCCTGATTTAGGAGGATCTGTTAGGCTCTGTCAATGGTGATGTCATAGCACTTAATTAGCGCACCCCTGCTCCCTGTTCTGTGTGCACTTACATCCGTTACAGGTCAGTTTGATTCTTTAGTGCTTGATCTTTTTTTTGTGTAAGTGCTACATTTTTATGTTACATTATACTCTCATCAAACTAGTTATGGTTTCTGTTTTTCAGCAATTCTTGAGCAATGTTTTGTCATTGTTTTCCACAAATAATTAGTACAAATGTATGCATGGTTTCCACTCCAAACTGCTACTTGACCCCGCTTGTTGCCTTTGTTCCATTCTCATAGTCTGATTGTCACATATTGTTATTTGAATGTATTATGTACATATTCTTTTTATGAATACATTGTCATGGCTTTTCTTTCTTTCTTTTTTTTTTTTTTTTATTAGTCTGACATTTGCTGGAAAAACTTTTCCCTTTAACATACTTCACTCATGTTGATTTGCTGCCACTGTTCTACACAACTCTTCTGTTCATTTGTAGTAGTGTTATAGGTTTGTTTGTGCTGTGCTGCCTGATCTTAGCACTATTGGATACAAACACACTTCCACTTTCTGGCCAACAGGTTGTCAATTACCTGTCCAGCTTGGTTGCATACTCATTCTTACACACCTGATGGTAATGGAAAGAGGTCCAGGTTGCCAAGCACAACATCAAACCACATTGATGGTATGAACTGATGGTATGTTGTTGCTCAACCTAATTTTGCTCATTAAATACTGGATTGTATGGATTATTTAGGGTTTTTTCAATTTGAATAGTACTAGTATATCAAACTTCCAGGGACAAATAGACTTTGTGGCAAACATATTGTCTTGTTTTTCCAGCCTTTCAGGGTTTTTATAAAGGTTTGAATGCCATTTTAGACCTTGGCCCACTATATATTTACTTCCTCACCACATAAAGATGGATTCCTCCTTTAACCAGAGGCAATATTATCCATGAATGTTGCTTTGAGTCAAGCCCATTATATCAGAAATCATAGGAAGAAATAGTCAATCTTTGCAGTTTGAAGCATATTAAGCAATATGCCAAAAAGGCCTTCTTTGTCTATTTCTTCCTATAATTTCTCTTTTACATGTATATGTACACACATATAAATGCATACATACATATACATATATTGATGATGTACATACATGAGTGCACATGAAGCAAAACAAACAATCTACACAAAAATAAAAACTTACCCGAATGAGGATCCTTCTCTGCAAAAGTCTACCTGTGTCTTTCAACTGATAAAACACAATTCAGGCGCACATAGCGGGTCCGCCTTGGCGCACAACAACGCACATCACACTCCTGAGGTTTAGCACACAACTATGCGCATCAAACAACTAAATTTTAATAAGATAATTTTGCTGTTTCTAGCCTTTCAACAATTCATAGAAAGTAACTGCTTAAAAACAATTACAATTGATCACTCAAATTTAAAAGTTCCTGGGAGATTGTAAAGGAGATCATATCAAAACAAACCCCCCAAAAACAAACAACCACAACATTCTTAACCACCTAGCCGTTATGCCTGTACGAAGGTCGGGCAAAAAAAAATGGCTAGGATGGTTAACCCCGTA